>NC_054872.1:47832050-48083818 GCF_018320785.1 Cheilinus undulatus
AGCCTTGTTGAGATTAAAAATGTCTTTTCTAAAAGATCCTTGCAAAGGCAGGCTGCAGCACAGATAATAAAGAGCTTTTATACAAATACAAGAAACATGACTATAGTGCACTGAAAGACATAAAATAGCACATTTCAACAGCCATGTTTAGTCATGATCACTCACAACCATGTAAATATACCAGGCTGGACATCTTTAGTATGAAAGGTAAGATTTACTCAAAAACCTCAAACCCTCTTTGTCAAATGCAGCCAACAGTAAAACCAAACAGGGTTTGCATGCTGCTGAATCCAGTATGGAGCTATTATTGTTGCAAAAGTATTTGCAAATAGGTACAAAGATCTGCACACAAATCCACAAATGCATGCACAAATCCACAAATGTGTGTACAGATCTGCAAATCCATGTAAAGATCTGCAAATGTGTGCAATTGCAGACCAATTTGTAATTGTGGACTTAGTTCATTTTGGTTCAGAATCTGCCTCTCAATTGGCTGTCATACACACGTGACTTTTGCAACACTTGTACCGCGCATGATTTGTACTCAGATCCGTAAGCGTGTACTTAGATCTGTAAGCGTAAAAGCTGGCTCTGTTGCCCTCAGTGCAGGCTCACAGGCAAGGCTACCGTTCTCATCACACAGTAGGCAGCAGTTAACACTTAATAACAGCTCTATGTAACGTCAATGTGAAAGAATAAATGTTATTGTATTATACTGCTATTGTTATTATTCATATTTCCATTGAAAGACTGAATAAAATAACTTCCTTATCTCCAAATTGTATCACAGCAGTGGTTGAATTGCCATCTCTACAAGACAGGGGTTCATTGTGTTGTATTTAACAGAAATCTCCATTATGACATTGTATGAGCCGGGTGATGTTAGCAGAAAGATCGATAGAGTGGTCTGTAACATTTATATTTATATAAATACCAGTGGAAGAGAAAGATTGTAGGTTCTGCACAGAGCTAAATGGCACGACCACTGTTGACATTTAAATCATATTACTCCACTAACAGTGGATGTGTTGATCAAGTGGCTGAGTGGACTTTCAGTCACGTAGGCTGGGGTTCGATTCTTGCAAAGCTAGCAAATAGCTAGCTGGATTTTTTTTCTCCATTTCCTCTGAAAACTTGGGCTAAAGCATCCATTTTGCAGCTCACACTCGGTCCCCAAACCTGGACCTGGGCCCACATTGTACTGCAATAATATAAAGACTAACCCTGAGAACTATGCAGTGTCATAACGTTATGATGCAAGGCACGGTTTGAGCTACAGTACAGTCTGGACATGTTAAAATCATTGCGTTAGTGGAGGATTACTGTCGTTCCTGATTTAAAGGCTGTTACTGATCCTATGAGCGAGCGAGAAAAGGCCCTCCTCCGTTTCCTGTTTGCAATTTAAGCCCCGCCTCTGTTGATATCTACATTAGATGGCTAGACTGTGTTAGATTGTTAGCATACGTGTCGTAATGTGTGTTTTTGTATTCGTCCTGGCATATCTATGTGTGCGTGTGCAGGTATGTGCTAATGCATGTGTGCGTGTGCTCGTCCATGTTTGTATGAGAGCGTGGCTGATTGTGAGAGAGATTAAAAACCGCCATAAGCCATTCTAGTTGATATCCAGCACACATTCATGTCTGGGGCCAGAGGGACCACGAAGGCTTGTGTATATTTTCTGTCAGTGTGTAAAAGATGAACAGTTTCAAATAAAAAGAGTCCTAATTTGTTAATGCTGTGTGGTTTGTGTAGTTCAGTGTGCTATCACATTTCATCATGACGCTGCTGAAAGCTTCAAGAAAACATCAAAGAGCATTTTTACACCTTGAAAATTACAGCAGGATGTGAAAGTTGATGTCAAAGGATGTTGCTTCTTCTACTTTTATCAATATTTAAAGCTTAAAAATATATATACCATTCAAAATCAGAACACAGAAGCTGAACTTTCCATGTATATTGCTTCATGTTTAGAGCTGTCAAAGGATGAATTTTTTAATCTAACACTTTATTTTGACAGTTAATCACAGTCAATCAAATTATCACTTAGTCCATATTGACAATGCAACAGATTAACTGACAAGCAATTCTAACCAGAGTCTTCATTTGGGAATCAAATCAATGGAAAGATGTTTTTTATAATGATTGTTTATAGATTAATTATTTAAATAAATACTGCACTGCTACACCAGTGTGTTGTAAAACCTTGACTGAGAGTAAGGATTCTCACTAGAGAATCACTAGCTGCTATAGTTGCAGACTTTTAATGGAGTTAGTTGGCTAATTAAAAACCTGCAGGAATAAAAGCAAAAACATGTTTTTACAGCAAGTAAGAGGTTTCACTGTACTTCTTTGTTCTCCTTTTAATAAAGAATTGTTGTCAAGTGAGTTAAGCTTGACACGCGTCCACTCATGCGTCAACAGCACATCTTTTGTCTGAGCCTCTCAGGTACCTGGAGACTTCTGGCAGTTCTGGCCCCTTGGGACATCCACAGCATGACTAAGGGCTCGTGGCAGCCCTGCTATCCACCGGCACGGAACCCTAGGCCATGCTTACTCACCTCATCCACCCCTTACTCCTCCATAAAGGGTGTGGACTTGTTATTTTTTCCAACTAATTATTTTCCCATTCCCCCTGGTAAGATGCATAGACATCCAGAGGACAGGTTTATGTGAATCCTCCGTCCCACCCGATGGTAGGCCTGCCCATGGAGTTGGCTGGGCCCCTGAAAAACCCAGAGAATGGGCCCTTCCAGGTATTTTTGTATTTACAACATCCATGCATGTGTGTGTTAGACTAGTAGCATTTCTGTTAGCATACTGGCTAACAATTTCCTCATTTTAGAGCTTAAAAGCTATCGAGCTTTTATTAGTTCTGATATTGATATGATGCCACATTTTAGCATCTTTTCATCCCTTTTTCACCCGATCCTGCCAGTTATTCCCATTTTTGCCATTTTTTCCCACTTTTAACCCATTTACAACACATTTGCCACTATTATTGCCACTGATAATCCATTTGCAACTTTTAACCCTTTTCACCACATTCAACCCATTTTGCCACTCTGCCACATTAAATGTTTTTTATCACTTAAATACATTTTACCTATTTTCACCTCTTTGTTTTGCCACTTTAACATGTCTCTGCTTTTTTTAAATCAACTTTCAACCCATTTAAGCCACTTTATCACAGTTAAAACCCATTGAACTACTTTTTTGCCCTTTTAAACCAAATTTTGCCCTTTCTTACCACTTTTAACCCAAATCTGCCACTTTCTATGTAATGATTAGCCCGTTTTTGCACGTTCGCTCTTTCAACACCTTTTTTCCACTTTTATCCTATTTTTACTACTTTTGCTGCTTTTAACCTGATCTTGCGGCTTTTTTCTGCCAATACCCATGTTTTATCTATTTTGACACTTTTTGGCCATGTTAAACAATTAACACCACTTTTTGGTCTTTTAACCCAGTTTGCTGCTTTATTGCCACTTTGAATGTATTCTGACCAAGTTTTTTGCAACATTAAACGTTTTTGCCACTTTTCATCCTAAGCCCATTGTTCTCATTTTTGGTGACTCCAGACATCTTTTTGCCACTTTCAACCAATCTTCGCCGCTTTCTGCCATGTTCAGCCCATTTTAACCACTTTTATAGCCTCTGATAACCAGTTTCAGACACTTTGTTGCTTTTGGCCATTTTCAACCAATTTTTGCCCCTTTTTACCACATTTTTGCTATGTTTTATCAACTCCACTCCCCTTTTGGCACATTTAACACATTTCACCTTTAACAAAAAAAGACCATTTGTGCCATTTTCTTGCCAGTTTTTCCTTTATTCTTCCACTATTTATGTCATTTTTATGCCACTTTTAACCACCTTTGCTCTTTTTTTGCCATTTTCAACCCATTTTGCAGCTTTTCTGTCACTATTTTCAGCAAATTTCACTTTACGTCCATGTTCACCACTTTCTGCCACTTTTTTCCTACCACTATTGGCCCATTTTCTCCCCTTTTCCTCTTTAACACCATATTGTTACTTTCCATCAACAGACAAATTTTGCATTTTCTAACCATTTTTGGCCCCATAATTCCCATAATTAGCCCATTTTTTGTCACTTTTTTTTACAATATTTTTGCTCTTTCAACCTCTTTTTATGTCACCTTTAACCAATTTTAGTCACTTTTTCTTCCACTTTTGGCATTGTTTGCCTCTTACAACACCTTTTTTCTACTTTTTACAAACTTTAAACTCATTTTCACCTCTTTTTTGGTCACTTTCAACCTCTTTGTGCTACATTTTAAGCAACTTTTAATGCACTAACGCCACTTTGTGACCCTTTAAACACATTTCACTACTTTTTTGCCACTTCAAACCAAGTTTTCCTCTTTTTTACCACTTTAACTCATTACCACCACTTATCACTCACTTTTGCATAATTTTGCAAATATTTGATTATTTTTCCACTAAAGATAACAAAGTGTCTTCCACTTTGTGTTTGGCATCCTGACGTCTGGCATTACTTTCCAAATGGTTGAGCTCAGTGTGCCCGCCCATGTTGTTATCATTGTATGTACCTATATAAAAAAGTAATTCCATATCAAGTAAAGAGGTGTACTTTTTGAAAATGGCTTCATTGTACTACAGCACAAATACATACTAATTTTGGTGCGTTGAGTGGTTATTATTTAGGTTAAAATAAAATAAGGTTGTCACAGCTTGACTTTATAATGAATCATGATTTTCTGACCTCCATGGACCCCTGTATAGCAGGGCCCCAGAAGCTCTCCCCTTTATTCCCCCTGATTTGCTGGCCTTGCCTGATGGTGCACTCGGGTGGGTTTACCTGCCACGCCTACGACTTACTTCAGCCTCAGTTTTTGACACAAACATGCCCAAAAGTTCTGCACAGTACTACATTTTAAAATGGACCATTCTTAATAAAGCATGTTGGACATCTTTATCCAAACATTTCTGAAAATAGCACACGCTTCATAATATTTTCATGCAAATTTAAACTCAGATGTATGTTTAGATGAGTCTTTACTGAGCAACTTAACACACGGCACAGACATCTGTGTGCACATACTGCATCAGTAACTTTCATTTAATATGGAAATGTTTTTATTCTCAAAATGATGTTTAAAGAATCATGCTTTTAAAGCTGATTTTTGTTTTTTTATTTTTTATTTTTGTATCATATATAGTCACCTGTTAAGCTGCTGTCATGTTTTTAGTCTTTGGGAGGAAGCCAGAGCACCCAGAGAGAACCCACACATGCACGATAGATGATGGTAACTCCACAGAGAAAGGCTCCTGTCCAACAGGGAGTCGAACCAGAAACCTTCCTCCTATGAGGCGTTCACCACCGTCCCGCCATGCAGCCCTTCTTTTGTTCTAGTTTCATGACAGACAGTTAACAGGTGACAGGAAGGAGGGGGGAGTCAGGAGTCAGAGGTTGAGGCTCCTGAACGTCTTCTAAAACAGCTCAGAAACCCTCCCCTCTTCTTCTCCTTTTTCTTCTTCCCCTCCTCCAGCTGGAGCTCCAGTCGGTCCATCCTCTGCTGCAGACTTTCTGATGTCCTGGCTCTCTTGTCCTCACTCTCCTTCAGAGTCTGTGTGAGGATGGTCACAGACTCCAGAAGAGAGGCTTTTTCTCCCAGCCAGTCCAGCTTCTCTGTCTCCACCTGCTGCAGAGAGTCTTTCAGGCTGCCATTTTCTCTGAGGAGTCCTGGTCTTTCCTCCTCCCACTCGGATTTCTGGTTGACCAGATCCTTCGTTGCTTTTGCCAGTTCCTTCTCCAGCTTTGTCGTTTTCTGACTTTGTTCACCAAGGAGCCTTGAGATTTCTTCCTCCCACTGGCGTTCCACTCTTGCCTGGTCCTCTCTGGCCTTACACAGAGCAGCCTTCATCCTTACAGAGTCCTGCTCATGTTCTGCCAGGAGACGGGATCGCTCCTCGTCATACTGGCTTCTGAGGTTTTCTAACCTGTCTCGGACCTGGTCTATCTCTGCTTTGGCTTTGGCCCTTTCGTCCATCTGAGAGATAAGGAACTCAAATTGTTGTTTCTCCCATGAGCTCTTGCCGTTATTGAGCTCATTTTGGGCATCTATGAGTTCCCTCTCTAGCCTGCAGACAGCTTCCTGGTGGCTTGTGATGAGGCGAGATTGTTCCTCCTTCCACACCATGCGTTGCTTTTTCTGGTCTGCTTTTGCCTGCTCTATGGAGGCCTTAATCCTGGAAGTCTCCTCCTCCCATTGGCGGCTTTTCTCCGCCAGGTCTTCTTTGGCTTGGCTGAGGGCCACCTTAAGGGTGGTGTTTTCTCTGGAGACCTCGTCCTTCCTCAGGTGTTCCTGATTTGGAGCAGCCGTGTCGATCTCTGCCAGGAGGTGCATTTTTTCCTTTTGTGCCAGGTCTTCTTTGGCCTGGCTGAGTTCCACCTTCAGTTTGGAGTTTTCTGCACAGTTCTCCATCCAACAGGACTTCTCCTCCTCTAATTGCCTCCTCATCTTCTCCAGGTCTTCATGGGCCTGCTTGAGCTCACTCTTTAGAGCACAGTTCTCGTTGCCCAACCTCTCATTTTCCGCCCACTGTCTCCTCAGGTCCTCGTTCTCAACGTTTGCCTGGTGGTTTGCAGCAGTCAGTGCTTCTATTTTTCCCACCAGCCTCGTCTTATTTTGCTCCCACCTCTCCCTTTGGCTCTGCAGGGCCATGTTAGCCTGGGACAGCGAACCCTTCAGTCCAAGGTTCTCGTTTATGATCTTGGCAAGGCAGTCCTCCGTCCCCTCCTTCACCCCTTCTGCCCCTGCTGTGGCCTGTTTTGTCAGGACCTCAGCATGGAGCAGACGCAGGTCTGAGGAAACTTTGGACGCCTGCCCCTCTGGCTGCTGCTCACACTCCTTCGTCCCCATTTTCACCACGTCTGCTCATGCTTTGGCCGTTTTTTCCGGGACCTCAGCATGGAGCAGAAGCGTGTCTAAGGAGACTTTGGCCTGATCCTCTGGCTTCTGCTCACGTTCAGGGAGTTGAACCGGGGCCTGGTTGGTCTCTTGATACTTGTCATCTGCAGTCATAGACTGAATATCTTTAGGAGTCTCTCCAGATGTTTTTTTCTCTCCGGGCTCTTCTCTACTAACCTGCTGAGCAGGGACAGACTCCCCGAGCTGCAGCATTACTGAACGTGTTTGTGAAAACCTGAATCCTGGATCATGGGGGTCTTCACAGTCGAGTTCAGTTTCCAGACCTGAAGGAAACCCATAGCTGCACTGGATCTGTTTCATGGGGTCGTCTTCTTCTTCTTCCTCATATTTGAGTGTCTTCTTTTTCTTCTTCTTCTTTTTCGCTGGCTCTGGCAACAGAGCCAGCCTTTACGCTTACAGATCTAAGTACACGCTTACGGATTTGAGTACAAATCGTGCGCGGTACAAGTGTTGCAAAAGTCGCGTGTGCATGACAGTCAACTGAGAGGCAGATTCTGAACCAAAATGAATGAAGTCCACAATTACAAATTGGTCTACATATTTGCAGATTAGTGCACACATTTGTGGATCTTTCTACAAATTTGCAAAACTTTACGTGGTTTTGTGTGCAGATCTTTGTATGCATTTGCATATACTTTTGCAACAATAATAGCTCCATATTCCAGTATCTTTTTTTTTTTTGGGGGGGGGGGGGGGCGGCTCTTGAACCACTTATAAATGTAGCAAATGCAGATTAAATATCACATGAAATTATCTTTAAAATAGGTTTGCAATCACGTGATTCCAATGATGTGGAAATGTCTGATAGGGGTCAGGAAGTGGAGGAGAGGACAGGAATGAATGGGATATGAGGGAAGTTAGTACTTTAAAGCTCTAGATGGACCTTTGTGCTGCAATTATCATCTGAAAATTTCTACATACTGTACATTCAGGACGATCCTTGCACTTTACCAAAAAACACATTTTTTTTTCCCACAGTTTAACCGATTTTTTCCTAGCATGGAGGCAACCAGTGTCACAAATTACTCAACTGCAGTTTCCACATAGAACGTCTGTGCCATGCTCCACAGCGCTATAGTTTTGCTACGACCGACAGCAAGCGACCTTTCCCACTGGAAGCGTGTCTAGAGTCTTTCGCAGCGGTGTGCAGCCCTGATCAGTGGGCACAGATCACAGGAGAACTGCGAGTTCATGCTGGAATTGTATGGATTGGGGTTAATTTATCATCCTTTAAAATGACTTAGTCTGGCTGTTTACAGTTTGATTTACAAACCACACTAGGGGGGAGAAGCAGACACCTGCCGGATAAACAATTTAACATGGAGGCAATTTGTTACACCTGATCTCAGCCAGGGGTTTCAGAGCATATTTTTACTCTGAATAATTTTGAATACCCCATAATATTCCCAGCTCCCCCTTTGAAATTATGGGCTGTTTGGTGTTGCCCCATTGCACACAGCCTAGATAAAATCCATTCTAATTTGCAGCCATAACAGGATATACAGAAAAATTCAAGGGTAGTAGATTCCCGAAGGCAGAAGGCAGTTTAGTGTTTGAAATCGTAACCCTGATGACAGTGACCTGTCTGTCGCTGGTTTGGCTGCCTGACTCGAGGGATATTGGGCAGAGAGACATCTTTGCCTGCTGCTCTCCCCATCTCTTCTTCTCATCTCCCTCCTGGACCACCACACGAAGACATTACAACATTGTAATACAGTCGTTTTTAAAATCACAATTAATCGCTGAATTCTGACAGCTAATTGCAACCAATTGCATTTTGAATCTCGTGTTTAAATTCTGAGAGTTGTGCTGTCCAGCAGGGAGACAGTTTAAGTGTTTATCCGCTGCTCTCCCAGTTTAACTATGATGTGTCTAAAGAGCAAAATAGCCCAAAGTTACAATATATGTTCTGACCTTATTCAACATGTCAATGCCAACAGCCCTAATGCTATCTGGATTTTTATTCCTGTTATTATATCTGACTTTGGGTCAGTTCAGACAAAACCCCCATGTTTGCAATGACTCATAATAAAACTGAATTATTTGGGCAGTGATTTTTGAGAGGCACCTACAAATATTGTCCTGCCATACAATAGTGGCATTAGATCTGAAAATGCCTCTGTTTGTACCTCTTGAGGGCAGGAACAAATGACTCCGTGGTTTCAGCAGAACAACAAAAGGGCTGGAGGTGATGCTGTGTCCATGTCACAGCGGAAGACAGGGAGAAAATAAATCCAATATGTCCAGGGAAAGGTCAGTAAATAGAGCTGGTGATTTTTCATTTTGCAGCGTTTCATTTTTTTGGCTCAGCCGCTTGGATGCTGACACCTTGTGGGACCAGTTTTCTCAAAGTTCAGATGGATTTTTGAGATAGATTTTGAGATGGATTTTTAGGTTTTGATTAGTTTCATTACAGTGGAAAAATTGACTTGCAGACATTTCAAACCTGGGACGGGTGCTGTAATCCATCACGGAGAACCATTCCTCACCTCTCACCTATTTATTTAATGTCAACAGCAGTGTGTGGGTCTGAGAATCGGAGGTTAGAGCGCCTACAAACACTGCTGCATTGGCAAAACTGTCATGTATCTGTAACAACAACAACAATAAGATCTTTGCTACAGTGAACCAGCACGCCAGCCTCTGCAAGATACTTCTATGAAACAAATAGAGCGACTGCTAACAAGGTTGGAACTCTATCATGTAAATCTATGGGAGGATTCTGTAAATAGATGCAGTTAAATAAAATCTAGCATACAAACCTCCATCCATGACTTATTAAAATGAGGTGTTAATAACATACAGCAAAGCAGATGTTGCTTCTTCTAGCTTAATTATGTCAAACTAGGAGCTAAGAACATAACTGCTTTAATAAATCATTGAAATATAGCCTCAGAATTAAGGAAAAAAATACTGAACAATGTTTTATCAGTCACTGCAGCTTTAACCTCCATGCAGACATAATGAAAGTAATTTCTGCCCTTATTTTCTAATTAGGAGCTGTTTATGATGACAGACTACCTTATTTGAAGTGGGAATCTATATCCACAAGGTAGCAGCAGCTTTCCTCTCTGACGTCTTGTGGTAATGAGAAAAAATATGAAACCAGTTCATCCCTGAGAGCAACTCCCCGTGCAAAAAATTCTGGAAGGGCGATTGGACGAATGTCATCCTATTGCAGTGGGCATGTGCAAATACCCCTGCAGAAGCTGGTCAGGAGAAGAGCAAAAGCATCTTTTCAACCAGTGTGATTCTTTCCAGTCTGCAGGACCAGTTTAGGCAAAACCGCCATAGCTTCATTAGAGCTAACCCCTAACCAGTTGTGATTGTTTACCAGCTTGCAGTAGAACTAAGCTACGCCCGTAGCTAGCACCCCATTCTCCTCAAACCACCCTGATTGGTCCAGTAATTTTTCAGACCAGGCACTAATGTTTCTGATTGGACCTTTGCAAGATGGACATGGAATCTGGCTATCCATCAGCTTTGCAGAGTTACCATGTTGAATTCCATAGAGACAATTCATGTCTGAGTTTGATTCTTATTTGTCACACACTGCCCATAACAGCAGTTTTATCAGTCATGAATGAGGTTTATTTATAAGCTCTGCTAAGGAAAACTTAGCAACACCAAAAAAATTCACCCTCTGCCGCAGCTGTGTGCACCATGATCTGTCTGCGGCACAAATTTGCTCCACCCGCCACCACGCCCCCTTGCCTTTTAGTGCTGTTTCTGAAGTGGAGAACCATGGAGTTTGGCACAGATTAACACTCACGTGGGAACAAAAAGAACAACATTCTTCATGTTAGTTTTCCTGTCCATGGTTAACTGTTGTTCATTGGCTCGCAGTTATTATACACATTTACCAGCCACTTTATTAGGTACACCTGTTCAGTTGCCTGTTTACACAAGCAGCCAATTTCATGGCAGCAACTTAATGCACTTAGACATGTAGTCGTAGTCAAGGTGGCTTGCTGAAGTTAAAACCAAGCATCAGAACGGGGAATAAAGGGGATTTAAGTGGCTTTAAATGTGGCATGGTTGTTGGTGCCAGACGCACTGCTTAGAGTGTTTCAGAAACTTTTTGCACTACCATCTTTAGGGTTTACAGATAAGGGTCCAAAAAGGGAACAGCAGTTGTGTGGACCAAAAATTGTTGATGTTAGCAGTCAGAGGAGAATGGACAGACTGGTGCAGAAGAGTAGAGGATTTGGAAAAAAAACTCTGAGTGTGACTGGATAAACGTTCTGTCGAGCCAATCAGAGCAACAAAACATGTGGCATAGCCACAACCGAGGTGCACGTGCGCAGCTACCGAGGAATAACACAGTACATGACTTTTGTCGTTTTTGAAAAGAAAATAACTCACTGCTGTTCTTTGTTCTTCATTTAACAAACAAATGTCGTCAAGTCCTGATAAAACACTTTAGCGGCATCCACGCTAATCTCTTCCGCCATTATTGCACCAAACTCTTGTTTCTGCTTGCTTACGTCACGACTCCACTGCGCCTGAAAGTACTGCCCCTCGTCGCTGATTGGTCCTGTCACTTTCTAACCAGGCCCAAACGGTTCAGACAGGAGCTTTGCAAGATGTATTCGCCAGTGAGAAACACAGAAACAGGCGTATTCATCTGCTTTGCAAGGTTAACAATGGCTAGCTTCAACTGGGGAAAATTAATGGTTCAAATATATACAACAAAGTCAATCTCAGAAGTTTAAGACACACCTGTTTAGATTCAGGAATCATCCTGTTTGCATGCACTGTTTATTGTTGCTATATGCTCTCATGTGTGGCTCATGTAACAGTCCATTTTTTTTTTCTATTGTGTTTTTTATCTATTGCTATTGTGGCGATTGTCCCTGTTTTTATTCTCTGCATGTTGTTTCTTGTAAAGCACTTTGTGACCTCTGTGTCTCTGAAAGCACTATAGAAATACATTTCTCTCTCTATTCCAATTTCAGTGTAACTTATTGTACTCCCGTAATCTTTACCAAAATGTCTGACTCTTATAATGCACACCTGGTCCCGCAGCTTAAAGACCCTTGAGCTCCTGAAGGACGGAGTCCAGCCTACAGAAAAGGTCATCTGGGAGTGAACTGCAGTGGGATACTTTAAAGGTTACCTCCATCAAGCTCCATCAAATATTAACGACATCAGAGCCCCGAACAGGACCCCTGGCAAACAAACACTTTCATTCAACACAGATAGGGGGCTTTAAGAAGCTACAAGAGCTGTGATACAATGCTTTGTTGTTACTCTGCTTCAATCTGATCCTTCTTTAAGATCCTCACTCCCGTCTGTAGTTCTTTAACTCCTCTCTGCTGCAGCTTTGTGAGTTGTTTTTACTGGCTGCAGTCTATGATTTCTTTTAAAAGGTCACTGGCAGGTGGACTGCGACTTCTTACCCTTATATTTCCTCTGTTTTGTGTTAACTTATCGATCCAGTTGCATCAACAAAGGGAGCAGAAAGGTTAAAGCCGAGCGTGCCTGTCTCTGCAACTCCTGCCTTATTACCCATGCAGCTGGCCCTTCAATATGATTACACCTGGCAGTGAAAGAAGCCAAAGCCAACATTTGACTGGGAAAATATGCCCATAAATAAACCCTATGTTGTCCTTACTATAATGGAATATTGGCAGTTCTCCTTAAATGGAGCAACTTTTTCTCTTATTCCCTCCAAAAATGGATATTCTACCTCAGAGAGGGCAGGAAGGTAAGAAATCCAATAAAGCATGAAAATACACATCAATCTTTTTCCTGGCAAGGCAAAAAAGCAACACCCTGTTGTTTATTCTCCCCAAAGTTTCTTCAGGACTCTCTGTAACTTGAGATGAAGACTTACTCTGTGTAGTTTCAGGATGAAGAGACAGTGAGGTAAGGACAGGTGCTGGGCAGATGTTTATGCTGCAGGGAGATAAATGCAGAGTTGATGTCACTGTTCCTGGAGATACACATACCTCCATAATCAAATTATTCTCCGTACATTGGAATTAGATTGCATGTGGCTTGGCAGAAAATTTGTCAATTGCACGCATTTGATACATTGGCTGCACTTCTTGAAAATAAACACAATGTGAAAAGGGCTGTCACAGTACCAGAATTTTAAAATCAAGCAAAATGAATGTCTGTTTCAATACCACAGCAAATTAATTGACCTCTTTAATAACAAAGACTGCCAAATGTAGTTCTTTTTTAACTTCCATCCTGCACATAAGAAAGGTTTGACCAATCCATGCTTGTGAGAACATGTCTCTGCTGAGGGGTGCTGCAAGGAAAAAGTGCTTGCATTGCTGTTTATATGCAGGTACTTATCAATTAAGGTGACAATTTCAGAGACTGCCAAAAAAAAAAACATTCGTTAAATTCGTCAAAGGCACAAACACTAACTTTTCGACCTCTCTCAGCAGCTCTTGAGTTTGTGGATGCAGGCTACCCAGAAAACCTGCAACACCAGTGGCTGTTTTAACCTCCTTTTCTTTGGTAAGATCCTGCAGAAGAATGAGCAGCATGCAGGCAAGACTTGTCGATGCATGTTGACCTGATGTCATGACAACTTTTGTCAGGTTGGAGAAGTTAATTTCAGTAGCTTTTGACAGTAAATGTATGACCCAAAATGATCCAAATGTCTGGCCAATATGTGGGCTCATGACATCATGAGCCCACATATTGGCCCCGCCCAAATCAAACCAAGCCAGGAAAGAGGAGAAAGACTTTCTAATGGTCTAAAACCAGAATTCTCAGTGTTTTTACATGTTTACAACAACCATATTCCAACATATCTGGAGTTTTAAGACAAAAACTTTGGATTTCACTTTGCAGGGTCTTTAAGCTGTGATTGTTTACACATTGCTCAAACTCCCTGCCAACAGGGGGTGCTGCAGCACCCTCAGCACACACCTCACGCCCATGGACCAATCTACCAATTGACTCTCCAACAATTCATTCACAATATGTCCAAAAACTCAAAAGAAACCTGGAGGAAAGCTACAAAATTGAAAGTTGCAGTGCTCTGAAAGCTGCAGAGAGAAACAAATGAATCACTGAGTCAACCTGAGTGTTGGTGATAGAGTCAGGGATGTTCAGCTGTGAGGGAAGCACAAGCTGGCAGACAAGTGGGAGTCAGAGTCAAACTGGAAATCTCCCTGAGTACACAGTAAAGCTCAAAGGCAAAGATGGCCCTCTGTGTACACTACATCGAGACCTACTACCCTGTTGATTTCTGCCCAGTATTGATTCAGAACTTCCTGTTCCCAAATCACCTCGACGACCAAAAACATGAGCCAGACCACTAGCCCTCAGTCTAGCATGATGATATTTATTTGAGTGAAAATTATGTGTAAACATTTCATAAGTGTTACATTATCAAGTGTCTGCATATCTTTAGTTTACATCCCACAAACCAGGCTGTTGTGTACAGCCTGAGTGCTATTAGGGTTCACCCTCTAAGGCTGGCCACACACTACATGATTTTAAGCCCAATTTCTCCCCTCTGATAATCATTATGGTCATGTCCTTTGTCAGGATTTTTTGTAAACGATTATTTGTCGACTAGTGTGTGGTGTCAAAACATTTATTTTACAACAGGTTTTTCCTGATAAATATCACACGGTTTGATATTTATAATTCGAGATCTGAGCGCCTCAAAAGGAAATATCCACAACACCCAATGAGAGAGGAGAGAGGGTAGCATCACCGACTAGATGGTACAATCTTTAACAGCCTAGGAACATAAACACAAATATTCCTTCATCTAAATCAGGATTTTGCTCATATTTTTTTCCTAGTTTTTTTTAAATATTTGCTCTAACTGTAACACATGCTAGGACAGCCAGACAAGGATTTCATAGCTTATATGAAAAAACTGATGACCATGTAGAAACATTACTAAAGTCGTCTGTGCCTCCTTAAAAGTGGGTCACCTGAAAAAAAATGTAGGACACATTGGTTTAGTGAGTGCATTCAGAGGATTAAACCTTAAAAATATTTGAGAACTGCTTGTGGTCTCCCTTATTGTGAAAACTGTTTGCTAACTGAAAATCGTCTTCTGTGGGTGAAATAACACACATTGTGTTTAGCGTATTTATGAGAATACTCTAGATCAGTAACCTTGCAAAGCATGTTTCCAAGTTTCTTACTGGCGAATCCATCTGGCAAAGCTTCTATCTAAACAGTTTGGGACGGTTAGAAAGTGACAGGACCAATCAGCATCAAGGAGCAGTACTTTCGGGCACGACAGAGTCATGACGTTAGCAAGCAGCAAGAAGAGACCGGTGCACTTATGGCGGAAGAGATTAGCGTGGATGCCGCTAAAGTGTTTTATCAGGACTTGACGACATTTCTGTGTTAAATGAAGAACAAAGAACAGCACTGAGTTGTTTTCTTTTCAAAAGTCATGTACTGAGATGTCTACAGTCGCCATGGTTCGCATTATGCAGTTCTCTACTCCTTGGTTACAGCTACAATGTCACGTGTTTTGTTGCTCTGATTGGCCTGCAGAGATGTGATGGACAGAATGTTCAATCACACCCTGAGCATTTTTTTTTTCAAAGCCTCTGCCCTCCCAAATGCCGTCAATGAGAGGTTTACCGGATGGATGTGTTTCACACATCCATCTGGCGTGTCAGGTTACTGGATCAGTGGTTTCAAAAGAGAAATTTCATATTTTTTAAAGTCATATTTTTTTCTATTATTATTATAATTAATTTTATTGTATCAAAACAGCAAGCATTTCTAGTATTTGCCTTAGATATAGGAAACAGCTTCATTGTGTTTATTCTGTCAAAAACACTGTTTAATATTGTTATTCACGATGAAATACACAGGAGTGCATGTACATAATGACTCACATTTACAGTTTCAGGAGTTCACGTTTAGTTTCTTCCTCTGTTTAAGTGACTCAGTTAAGGTTATTGATTAGGCTAAGAGGTTTTCTTAAGAAACTGATTCTTTGATGCTGTGCTTTTATTTTGTAATTTGAACATTCTGAGAATTCTTTTCTTCTTCTTTGGATAAACGGCTGTAATTCTGTAAGACAACATACAACTTATGACATCAGCTTAACCACAGAAAAATAAATGAAAAGTCCACTGTCTGAATTTTTTCAGTGGAATTAGACATTCAGAGGAGCAGTGGCATCTTTATTTTCCATTACTGTGAGAGCAGGAAGAAGCTACTGTGAGTTGACAGGCTATCTCACCTCTGCCCTGCTACAGAAGCTTATCTATAGTGCGCCTAAAACCACGAAATACCAAGTTAATATTTTTTCAAGCATTATTTCAGGCCTTTATCTCTTCTCCATCTACACATTAATGCTACCAGAGCTGCTGTCAGCCCACTGAAATGAACCTTGTCGATCCTGATCGTCCTGCAGAAGCCCTCATCTTTGATCCGGTGCTTAATAATAGATTGTGGTCAGCTAGTCAAGTCTTCCTCTTGCTTCGGGGGGCCTCCAAGGCCTTGGGTTACAAGGTTTTACTGAACCAACCCTCTTTGTACAGACCGCACAGACCGGGAAAAAGCAGCTTCCCTGCCCACAGCTACTCCGTGTGCTTTCCTGTTTTTAGAAGTGAGTCGGAGGTTCACCCAGTCACATGGGGAGAAAGAAAGGAGAAATTCAGCAGTTAATTTCCATGTGAGGAGAATGAAGCGAGAAAAATAACCACAAGGAATTGCTTTGTGTAATCTTTTATGTCTGAGTCTGCATCCTCAATTTATGAGGCTGTAAACAGTATGCGCATATTTCATCACTGCGAGGCGAGAGTGTGAGCGTTTGGCTGTCTGAGGATGAGTATGTATGAGATGGAGAGGGAGGAGGGGGGAAGTAATAGCAGCACAATATTAAAATGTGAATAATGCATATAATCTACCTTTTCAGAGTGAAAGGAGACTGGTCCATTAAAAAGCTCAGAACTGAAAGTGATGATAGGAATCAGAGCGGAGAAGCAGCAGTGTGAGGGCTCTCTGGGAAATGAGATGGAGCTTTTGGGCTGCCTGTTGAGCCTGCAGTGATTGACTTACTTTAATCTTACTTTATCTTTAAACAGGACAAACTATGAGGGACAGAAGAATATAAGTGTAACTAGGACTAGGACTCCAGTCGTGAAATTTCCTTGCTCCTAAATATTCCACAGTCAACTGTCAGTGGTAACAAAGTGGAAGCGAACGACAGCAACTCAGCCAAGAAGTGGTAGGACACATAAAATGACGGAGCGGGGTCAGCAGATGCTGAGGCATATAGTGCACATAGTGTACTCCATCTGGAAATCTGATGGATGAGTCTGGGTTTGGCGGTTGTCAGGAGAACGGTACTTGTCTGACTGCATTGTGCCAAGTGTAAAGTTTGGTGGAGGGGGGATTGTGGTGTGGGGTTGTTTTTCAGGAGCTGGGCTTGGCCCCTTAGTTCCAGTGAAAGGAACTCTGAATGCTTCAGCATACCAAGAGATTTCGGACAATTCTATGCTCCCAACTTTGTTGGAACAGTTTGGGGATGATCCCTTCCTGTTACAACATGACTGTGCACCAGTGCACAAAGCAAGGTCCATAAAGACATGGATGAGAGAGTTTGGTGTGGATAAACTTGACTGGCCTGCACAGAGTCCTGACCTCAATCCGACAGAACACCTTTGGGATGAATTAGAGAGGAGACTGAGAGCCAGGCCTTCTCATCCAACACCAGTGAGTGACCTCACAAATGCGCTTCTGGAAGAATGGTCAAAAATTCCCATAAACACACTCCTACCCTTGTGGAAAGTCTTCCCTGAAGATTTGAAGCTGTTATAGCTGCAAAGCGTGAACTGACATCATATTAAAGGGATACTTCAACATGAAATAATCATGGAACGATACGAGACGGAGATGTTTTAAAGCTAAATGCAAAGCTGGAACTAAACTCCAGACATGGCTGCTGCACTGTGTCACTCCGCCCAGTGGTTTACTCGGAAAGTAGTTCAGAGTATTTGCTTTATATGTTGTAATGTTACATAATTATACGTTATTATTTCATAGCGTGGTGAATGTGCAGGTCACAACTTGTCCACGAGAGCATTTTGGAGTTGTTGGATTGTGTATTTGATGAGTTTGATGAGGGAAAGCCAAAAATACTGTCTGTCTCCACTGAGTGGGCACAGCAGCTCCGAACTTGGCAGCGCTGATCTAAAAATAGCTTGCACGGACAACTAAAGGTAACGAACCTATTACTAAGACTATAGGAATTATGGCAATGGGCCATTAAGTATCCCTTTAATATGGATTAAGAATGGGATGACACTTAAGCTCATATGCAAGTCAAGGCAGGTGAGCGAATACTTTTAGCAATATAGGGTATATGATAATATTAGCCAATTGGGAGTCAGAGTCGACAAAACTGAAAGGTACTTTGGAGGATAAAAGCATATTTTGATCCTTTTATGACAACCCTTGTGATTAATCCAAGCCTTTGACACGTTGCTGGTTTAAGGACAGACTTGGAGAAGAGTGAGCCTGTCATTTACAAGACATTTGTGTTTCTCTGTCATCTCTTGCTGTTCAGTGATTTAAGCTTCTTAAAATCCTCTTGTATCCTGCTCTGCAGGCTAATTCTTTGATTTTCACGCAGTTGGCAGGCTTTAGCATGTGGACATCTCAAACGGGCTCTTAATGGATCCAACATTTAGCTGAGAAGTGAAAATCTATTTGAAGCTGCTGTCATGGAAATGAACAAAGAAGATATATGGACCTGATTCTTTTCCAGTTTGTACTCATGCACACGTGTGCGTCCATGTGTGTGCATTTAAACCCACGCTGGATATCAATTTGTCTGAAGAGGGAGCATTGACGTATTGATGCATGAGTTAAGGTGAGGCTGCAGCATTGGGAGGATTGAAGCCACATCCTGTTTACATGTGAATCAATACTGATACAAGTCTAAGCGGTGAGAAACGTCCAGGTCACAGAGGTAGGGAGGAACCCAGCGTGAGGCTGGATATGCTAGGAAGAGGAGGCGTGGATGTGTGTAAGTACATGGTGCTGTATATCCAGAAATAGACATAGAGAGAACTACGTGCTCTTTGCCATCCTGAGCTCTCGCTGATGTGATGTGCGATAAGTTTAAAGACATAAAACAATACAGAGCGCGCTGAACAGCATGAGTGAGCAGAGGTAATTTATGACTATATATATATCGCTTCCTAGGAGTAAAACCCATCAGCTTTTTAGCACTTTATTTCAGGGGCAACAATAGCTTCTTTAATTAAGTGCCAAAAACATCAACAACAACCTCTGCAAGTCTCACAGTGATTCAATAACTGTAAGTAACCGTGGTGTGAGCGTGTGCTGTCATCCAGGTAGAAGATCTCACTTTAATATTCTGTCACTGACTGCTTTGCTGAGCATGCATGCCTTTTTTTATACATACTTCAGGAGCATCAGGACAGTTTCCTGTGGCCTGAGAGTATTTTTTCCTGCTGTGCACACAGGGCTGGGTTATATGGACCAGAAAAATCACATCTTGATATTTTAAAGCTGAAAGAGAATGCACAGTAAAAGCACATTTTTTTTCTGCACATAAATAACAGTTTCTCCAAGTGATCAACTATAAATATATATCTTTTTAGCCAATACTACTAACTAGTAATCCCCTACTTCTGATGCCTGATGCTGATAAGATTACCAGTAAATTCCTGATTTAAAAAAGACCTTTCTTTCATTTATTCATGCACATCACAGATCGCTGCACACCCAGGATGCAGTGCAGGTGGAGTATGTGGACATTAGGGGTTACACTTCCAGTAATGGCCATGCACTAGGTAGATTACAACGACAACAATGGCAGAGGGAAAGAGCAAGGCTTCCTCAATTACAAAAAAGTTGGGGCGCTGTGAAAAATGTAAACAAAACCAAAATCCAATGATGCAAATCTCATAAACTTATGTTTTTATTACCTCTGCCTAGGAGGTTATGTGATCGGGTGGGTTTGTTCATTTGTTCATTTGTTCATTTGTTAGCAACATAACTAATAAAGTTGTGGACAGATTTTCATGAAATTTTCAGGAAATGTCAGAAATGGCATAAGGAAGAACTGATTCGATTTTGGGAGTGATCCGGATCACCATCTGGATCCAGAAATTTTTTAAAGGATTCCATACTATTGGGAGGTAGGGCTAATGGCGGAGGTCTGCGCTGTTACCACTTTACACCAGGAGACGGCGGACATGAGTAACTCCAATCCCAGCAGCATTTTTTTTGGGTGCTTTTCTATTCAAAGTTTTGGAGTTTATAGAGTTTGAAAGACACACGCCTGGTGAGACGAGTTGTAGCGTAACACAGAGAAAGACAGCGAATTGTAGCGAGAATACTCACAATGCTGGGAGGAATAGAGGAATGTTCACCCTCTGCCATGACTTCCAGTGAGACCATGGCTGACTGCTTCCTCCATGGCAGTCCACCCGTAGCGAAGCCAATGTTTTGCCTCACCGTGTGTCCACCCCACCGGGGAGGGAGTAATCGGCAAATGCCGTGGTGGGGGGGGTTATGGGGACAGATCCAAGAATTTATTAAAGGAATCTTCACTATTGGGAGATAGTGCTAATGGTGCAGGTCTGCGCCCTCCAAGGGCTTTTCTAGTTCTCAATAGATTATAAATAAAGTATCAGATGTTGAAACTGAGACATTGTACCTTTTCATAGAAAACTTGCTCGTTTTGAATTTGATGGCAGCAAAAAAGTAGGGACAGGGCAACTAAAAAGTAAATGGTGCAAATGAAAGACAGCTGGATCATTTTGCAACTAATAAGGTTAACTGGCAACAGGATAGTAACATGATTGGGCATGTAAGGAGCATTTTAGACAGGCAGAGATGGGCAAAGGTTTATCAATCTGCAAAAAAATGCATCTAAAAATGCATCTAAAAATGTTGGGAAATTTCAGAAAAATGTTACAAAGCTAAGACTTTGAATATCCCACCACCTACAGTGCATAATATCATCAAGTCTCTGTGCACAATGGCCAAGGCCGAAGTTCAATACTGGATGCTCAAAATATCCAGGCCTTCAGACAGCCCTGCATTAAAAAAAGGCATGGTTCTGTACTGAAAATCACTGCAAGGGCTCAGAAACACTTCCACTACACCTACTAATGCAAGTTAAAGCTGTATCATGTCAAGAAGGAGCTATATGTGAACAAAATCTAGAAATGGCGTCGTCCTCTCTGGGCCAAAGCTCTTTTAAAATGGACTGAGGCAAAATGGAAAACTGTTCTGTGGTCAGATGGACCAAAATTTGATATCCTTTAAACTATGGATGCCTTGTTCTGA
The DNA here is from genome assembly GCF_018320785.1 of Cheilinus undulatus. Classification (NCBI taxonomy): domain Eukaryota; kingdom Metazoa; phylum Chordata; class Actinopteri; order Labriformes; family Labridae; genus Cheilinus; species Cheilinus undulatus. The sequence goes on from NC_054872.1 coordinate 47,853,308, forward strand.
GGACTAAACAGAGGAGGGACCATTCAGCTTATAATCAGCGCACAGTTCTAAAGCCTGCATAGAAGCTGAGTTTCTATTACCCTTAGAAATGTGCAAAGTCTAAATAGCACATTAAAACCTGATAATGGAAATACCTGAATTTGGAAAAACCTCTCAAATATCACTAAAAAGTTTTTACACTGCCACTAGCAGGTATTTCAGATGTTTTGATATAGAAAGGTATCGCAAAAGTGCAAGGGAAACAATTTTTCCACATTTACAAGTCACACGACGTGACATACGATGTCACATGACCAGTTCATTCGAGACAACATGGCTCGGTACGTGGACTTAACATCATACTTACACTCTTTTATGTGGCTTTTGCAATACATACGGGCTTTGCCTCTGAACTGTCATCCATTGCCTTTGTCTTTTGTTCAAAATGATCAAGGCAACCGCCGTTGATGTAATCATAACCGTACCAATACGCAACAGGTTCTGAGCGTTCAGCTTTCTTGCAGTGGGGTCTCGTGAAATGAGCTTTTACGAGAATTGCGAGGCTCATGCCCAAAACGCTCTTCAATGGACATGCATTCAAAACGCAGTTGTACTTAGTTGAAATTTAAGAAATATCTCTTTTATTTTGCAAAAAACTGTGATGAAAACGTAGCAGTTGATGGTATGAGGTTCATTAGTGTCTATGGCGTAGGCAGCTTACACATCTGGAAAGGCTCTATCAATGCTGATAGGACCATGATCCTGGCTTTGTTTTCAGCATGTTTTAGTTTCTTTTGTTCCCTGCTCTGTGTTCATCTTGTCATTGTTTCATTGTGTATTTCTGTTCATCTTCCCTAGTTTCCATTTCCCTAGTTTCCTTTACAGTACTTCAGTAGTTTTAGTTTCTGGTGTTTAATGTGTTCTGTTGTCTTACTTTAACCTCTGTGTTCTTGTGGGAAGCTTTCCATGTTTCCTGTTATATTTGTAGTTGCCTTGAGTTTGATTTTTACTCGTCTTTGGGCCCTTGTGTTTTCCCTCAGCTTTGATTGCACCTCCAGGGTTCACCTGTGTCTTGTTTGTCACACCTGAGTTGAATCACTGTGTATTTAGTATCTGTGTGTCTCCCTTTTATCTCCAGTTCATTCTTCGTCCATTCCTGTGTGCTTCCAACTGTCCCGGTATTGTCTATCAATTCTTCTTACGTTGGATTTACCTGTTTTTTAACATTTTTGAGGCACATCACTGCTTAGACTACTAAAGTACATTTTTGTGTTTTTGCCCTTGTTTTTTTTTTTTTTTTTTTTTAATTTATACCATATTTCCTCTAATAAAGACCAGGAGTCAAACTTGGCAGGCATCATGGTCAACAAAAGCAAATAACCCCCCCCCCCCCCAATGGCTGGGTATTATAAATGATTATCATGTTAATTTGTGTGTGTTTTAATTTAAAATGGCAAAGATTTGTACTTGACAGTACAGATTGTCCCATGTGACACTGCTCAGCCAATCAAATCCTTCGATCAGAGCTCATGAACAACGTCGGAAAAACAGATGCATACGGAGCAGCGATGCAGACAGAACAGTTTACCCAGAGATAGTCAGAGGGAGTCAGAGAACAGACTGTTTCATCAAAAATGGACGGACAGTTAAATGTTCAATCTTGCTCAAACTATGCATGGTTTAAACTAGTCTTGTTCTTCTCTATGAGGATATCAATATGAATAATTACACTTCTTATTTCTATATCTAGAAACAAAGGCCTGGCTCAAAATAAAGAGCCTCCTTCTTATAAAGGCCTAAAGGTTCTTCACTATTTCATGAATGTTGGTTAATCAGTAATCACTGGTTAATCAGCATTCTTGGCCATCATGACACCATGAAGACATAAGAACACTCAAAAATATGTTGATGATTGTACTCTAAATAGAAAAACTTACTGAACAAAGGGAATGGACAAAACAAACACGTTCAAAGCACATCATTACAGAAAGATTTGCATGCATACATCTTGTTTCAATCTATTTTCCCTAAAACAGCAAGGAAGTTTGGTTATCCCTGAATAATTTCCTTGTTATCTTGGGTAAACCAGCTTTATTTCCCAACATAAGGGAGCTGGAAATCTTTAGAAAAATACTGAATTATACTTGTAATCATAGGAAAACCTTAAAAGAAAAATTGTATCTGCAAATTTCTGTGTCCATTTTGAGCTTCCGTAAATAGTTTTTTGTTACATTTTTTTCCTTTTTTGCAACCCACTAGAGACAGCTTTCATTCAAGTTTTCCACCCGTTTATGCCAATTTACAGTCATTTCAGCCATTTTTTACTTCCCCTTACCACCATCTATGCCCGTTTTTGCCACTTTAACCAATTTTTGCCACTTTTTGCTTTTTGTTTTATTTTTTGCCAATTTTATCAAATTTTTGCCACTTCTAACCAATTTCTGCTACTTTTAAAATCCAATTTCGCTACCTTTTCCACCATTTTTTGCCATTATTAACCTAATCTATCCATTTTTTACCCATTATATTTCTGGTTTTAACTAAATGGATTTGAACCCATTTTTAAGGAGGCTATCTACCACACAAATAAATAAAAATATACTTGCTTTTTTGGTAAGCATGGTTATTTTTCCAGGTTGAAGCTCTCCCCTTTATCCCCCTTATGGGCAGCCTTGTGTACACATGACTATTCTAGGTCACTGGTTCTCAAATGGTGTGTCAAGGCACACTAGTGGGCCATAAGGCAAGTCTAGGTGTGCTTTGGGAATTTGTACAATACATTATTACTACAAATTTATGGCAAGAACTGTAACCAGGCCTGGCCACAGATCTGGCTGGACCCCTGAAAAACCCCAGAGAATGGGTTTGTGATTTATTGATGTCAGTGTATGTGTGTTGGATCAGTAGCATGGGTGCTAGTATACTGGCTAACAGTTACCTTGTTAAGAGCTGAAAAGCATGGTAAGCTAATACTGGGTTGAAATTGGTGTTAAAATTATTATTTCATGCTATTTTTAACCAAGTGTGTCTAACCAAGTTCTTATTACAACTCTTGACCCATTTTGGCCACTTTATTGGAACTTTTTGCCACATTTGACCCATTTTTGCTACCTTTTTGCCACTTTTTGCCCAATTTTGCTATTGTTTTGCCATTTTTTGCCATTTTTTCCCACCAATTTTAACCCCCTTTTACCACTTCTTAGCAATTTTAAGCCTTTTTTGCTACTTTCCTGCCACTTGTGATCTATTTTGCCACCTTTTTGCCAATTTTTGCCCACTTCTGCCTATGTTTGACCACTTTTTTGCCCAATTTTTCACTTTTTTTAATCACATTTAATCCATTGTATCACCTTTTTACAACATTTAACCCTTTTTAGGCCACTTGTAACCCATTTCTGCCACAATTTTGACACTTTCAACAAGGTTTTACCAATTTCAACCCATTTTTGACTTTGTTTTGCCACTTTTTGCCCAATTTAGCCATGCTTTTTTTTCACTTTTAACCCATTTTTTACACCTTTTGCCCTCTTTTGCCATCTCTTGCACCTTTAGTTTTGGGGTCCTGGGCCAAAAAGGTTTAGAACCACTGCTATAGACAAACATGGAACAACATTCCTCTCCCAAAACTCCAGCATCTGGTCTCCTCACTTGCCAGACTGTTGTTAAAAGAAGGGGGATGCTACACAATGGTAAACATGGCCCTGTCCCTACTTTTTTTTTTTAAATGTGTTGCTGTCATCAAATTCAAAATGAGCTATTATTTTCAAAAAATGGTAAAATGTCTCAGTTTCAACATCTGAAATGCTATTTGACCTTTTATGAGATTTGCAAATCAGTGCATTCTGTTTTCATTTACATTTTACACAGCGCCCCAACTTTTTTGGAATTGGGGTTGTAAATGGGGTCAAATTCTGTTTTTTTCTCACAAACAAATACTGATTTCTTTTTTTACATGCGATTTATAAAGATGTTTTTCTGAGTCCGTCCTGAATATTTTGATCTTCGTGGCTAATATTACTGTTCTAATCTGAATGTTGCTAATCCTCACATCATCCTGGATTAACGCTCTCCATCACTTGTGTGTTTTCATAAACAACAAGCTGGGATGGCACCATAGCATCAATTAGTCATGTAAATGCCAGCATCATTATTTAGACTGGGATATGATACTTCTATTCTGAGCTGCAGGGGTTTAAATGAAAGCTTACAAATGAAATGAGAGGACTGAATCTCCTCCGATGGTCTCCACACAGCTGCAGATAAAATATTAAACAGGGACCTCTGGGGCACGACCGCTATCTGATTGGCAATAAAGCCCACTTGAACAATTTCAAATGAGGCTAATTAAGACAATGAGGCATGGCAGGAGGGGAGACTCAATGAGAAAGCTAAAAGAAGGTGGAGAGGATGTGATCAAGTTGCATTATATTTCCTTTATTACCTCTGATTTCATCTTTCAGGAAAAACAATATGCCTCGTCCTCCCGCCTGCTCCGCACGCCTCGCCATCTGTTGTTTCTCTGACGGAATTGTTCTACTCGGTGCTCTCGCCGCGGCTAAGATTGTCTAACTGTACCTCAATTTCTGCAGAGATGAAAAAAAAATGAAATGAACAAAATACCTATTTCTACACAGATACAGTTTCTCTCAGCCCAGATTGGAACGAGTCTATCTGTGGCTCTCGCAGAAAATGTAATCACTTGAAGAAAAAAGAAAAGCGGCCAACTTTGGCCCCGGGTGATGTTGGAGCCGAGATGAAAGTGGAAAGATAGAGCTGCATACCTCTTAAAAATCTCAGCACTGTCAGTGAAGGCGTCAAAAAAAGTACTTCCTTGAGTTGCTTCCTCTCAGGCCTTTGATACGCTTTAATAAATGTTAATAGAATACAGAGCGCTCAGGGTAGAGTTTAGGAATTACAAATTGCTGAGCTCATTTCGAAGGCATCCTCGTGGGACTTCTTGGACTGCGGCACCTTGACACATTCCCTGGAGGGCTCCAGCGGGAAGACGGAATGAGAGTCGTGCAAGAATGTAAATTGACTGGAGGGAGCGGCTGCCAACAGAACGCGCAGATGGTTGTGTCAAGCTGGTGAAGGATGGAGGGGAAAAAGAGGGGGGGGATGCATGTGGATGTCTTTGGCACACTGAAAGCATCTGGCAGCGATGGCACAGGAAAAACATGCATCCTCGCATCACTGCTACCACGCTAATCGACAACCCCTCCTTCCTCTGAAAATATTTGGGTTATCTCAAGAACCAGCATCCAGGAAGACAATAGAGCTGCTGAAATCAAGCCTGTGCGCCCCATCGGGTTATGAAAACGGACGGCTCAAGGTTTTCTGATCCCATGGCCGACAGATATTTCAGGACTGGATGGTAACGGACAAATGAGGCAGAAAGTAGCTGCAGTAAATGAGATATCTGCTTAAAGGCAGAAACTTTTCTAGAACAAACTGATGGAGTTGTGCTCAGTGGGCTCCCCACTGGGTGCTCCTTACATACTTGATGACCCTTCTGGTCCGCCCAGCTGGGCACAGTGACAGAGCTGACAAGAATTCTATACCTTTAAAAACAGCTGTGTCGGAAATGTGGGCACAGTTAATCAAAACTTCACCTTTGCTAACTGTTGATGCCTTAACAAGGTGTTTCATTTGATCATAGTTAATCTATTTATTGCACTCAGAGCTTTTGAGCACTGAAAAATATTTGTAACGCTTTCTATGCCCCCCAATAATGCATTATAACGGTACCTATAATGTATAATAATGCCAGTGTCCATAAATGCATTATAAGTCATAGACACTGGCATTATAATTAGTGATAATTACTGTTATATGGCATCATAAATAGTAATGAGTGCTTTTAATGTGTTATTATGCACCTATAACCATATATATAACCATAAGTATGCTTATAATATGTTATAACTCATTATAGATATCTAGATTGCTAAGTTTATAAGGGCGCTTTTACATTAGGCCCAGTTGTTTCGAACTGCACTGTGGCGTGATTCCAGGTGGCGGTATGCACGTAGCTGGTTTACAACCCTGCCACGGAGGACAAAGAAGAAGCTACCATGGCAACCACTGGGGTCATGACCTGAGCAAAGATTGTTTTTAGCAGCAGATAGATTGGGTAAATTCACCTAACAATGATAAAAAAAAAAAAAAAAAACAGCATTTAACTGACTGTTAACTTTCAATCAAGGCAGTGACACCAGCTAACAACAGGCTGGACTGAGATGAACTGCTCTGTGTTTTTCTATTGTAGTGTAAGAGGGGCGGGGTCATTCCCCACTGTGGGTTCATGACATCATGAGCCCATATTTTGACCCCGCCCACATGAAACCTTACAGCAACCATATTCTAACATATTTAGTTAAGACACAAACTTTGGATTTCACTTGACAGGGTCTTTAAACTAGTGCTGTATAGTGTGGTCTGAAACTATGATTTAAAGACTGGAGACAGCTTCAGAGTCCTTATTCTGTTAATATAAAATAACAAATTTGCAGGGGTGCATGTACACAATGACTCACTGATGCCCCGTGTTTGTGTGACGGCATTGCACTCAGAAGTTCAGGTTTAGTTGCTTTAGTAACCAAGTTAAAGGTAAGGATTAAGCCACAAGATTTTCTCACGGGAACATTCTTTGTTATGCTTTTACCTGTCTCTAACAGGTGGGAACCTTGAGGAAAATAGACTCAAGCTGAAGAGCCATCTGCTGGAACTGAGTTAGAGTTGAGAGGGGAAAGAGAGGGAAGCAGAAAGAGACCAACAGATGGGTCCAAATAAAAACACACAATGAAAATGAAAAAATATATGGCTATGATGCCTGTATTATGATGAAAGCGAAGCAACTTAACCCAGACGAGCACGTGTAATGATAATGGAAGAGAAAGGCCTGATTTTAGTAATTATAGCAGTTAAAGTTGAACAATGATCAGTTTAGCCTTAAGGTAGAGGGGTGTCTTCCTCTCAAACCCTGACTGGTAGATGATGCCAAAGGAGAGTGGCCTTATAACTGAAGGCTTCGCCTCCCATACTACTTTAGAAACTGGTTCTTCATCCAGTGAGACTTCTTTTCACTGTCGAAATAAACACACTGACAGTCTGATTGAAGGCCATATATGAAGTACTATATTTTATATGAGCTGTGGCATTGGCACTCTAAGTATGATGAGAGAACTGCTTACTTGTTCATCACTGTTTTTGAGATAAATAATCTCAGCAGGAGACAAAAGAGACCAAAGAGATGTGGAGAACAGAGAAAACAGACACATAAAAACAGTTGAAGCAGCCAGTGTGCAGTCTGAGTCATACTCCTCTCATGTTTAACACATAAAAACACACTGATCAGCGGTTTCGTGCCCCCTGTGTCTGCGCTCGTCTTTTCCCTTTGCAACAAAACTCATTATGATACAACTCACAGAGAGAAGAGACCCCAGACCTGAGATGTTTCATAACTGAAAACTGCCTGACGTTGCATGTTAGTCAAGTTGTATTTGAATTTCACTCTTTTTCTCTGTTGTATGAGAGGAACTTTTCTATCTGAGGCAACTCACTAGGACACCAGTGTGGAGCTGCAGGAGGGAGCAACTGTCCATATTAAGATGTAGGGGTTGTTTATGTCTTTTTTAAAGGAAAACTAGAATGTTTAACACATGCAAACCCTTGTTATCATGAAGTACTGCACTGGTAACCTGGTGCCACGTCATATATCCATGGCATGGGATATATTTCACATCCATCTGGGAAACTAAAGACACAAAGTGGTCAGAAACCTTTCAAAAATTCTCAGGAGAACATTCTGTCACATTCATGCCAATAGGCATGTGCAGCTCCAGTAAGTTTCCGTTTACCAACATTGGAGCTTGTTGGTGGATAAAGCTCATACTGAAGCAGATCAGGAGAAGAATGAAAACATTCTCTCTGCCATAGAAAAGCTTTCAGTGTTTCTTGCTCCTCTTTCAATAAAGAAATGCTCTCCAGATATGATAGAAATTGGTGCTAAAGCTATAGTCAAGCTAAGTCCATGCTACTGGTTTACAGTACAATTAAACCCCACCTGTAACTAGTGCAAACTAGTGCTGAAGCAGGCTGGGAAAGGAGCAGAAACATCTTCTCTGCTATACAAAGCCTATGGTGCGATTTTTGAATATCTCTGCTCTTGTTTTAACCCTCTGAGAATGGCCTTATCGTATAAAACAAGAGGTGACACAGATGATAATAAATGAAATAGCCTTTTAGCCATAAATTGCAGCTTCTTATTTTTTTTCCTCTTAGATGTCGCCATTTTGGCGTTCCATGCGTCTAAATTCCTTACAGAAGTTTACTAGTGAGTGAGACATTAGCGTGGATGCTGCTAAAATGCCAGTTTTATCAGAACTTGATGACATTTCTTTGATAAAAGAAGAACAAAGAACAGCAGTGAGTTGCTCTCTTTGAAAAACGACAAAGTCGTGTACTGACATGTCTACAGTCGCCATGGTTTGTGTTATGCAGATCTATATGGAGTTTACTCGTCGTAGCGGCTACAATGTCACATGTTTTGTTGCTCTGATTGGCCCATAAAGATGTGACACACAGATCGTTCATCCAATCATCTTCGAGTTTTATTTTCAAAGCTTCTGTCCTTTCCCAAACACTGTCTATGGGAGGTTTACCAGATGGATGTGTTTCACACATCCATCTGGTGTGTCAGGTTACAAATTACTTATTTGTGTCGCTTTTTAACCCATTTTTATCACTGATTGCGCCCATTTTAGCCACATTTGTTTAATATTTGATATATTTTTCCTCTTTTAAGCAACGTCTATTGCTTGTCATTCATTTTTGCTATGTTAACCCCTTTCACTAATTTAACCGCCCATTTTTACCTCCGCCAAGGAGGGTTAGGTTATGTGATCAGGTGGGTTTGTTTGTTTGTTTTTTTGTTAGTTTGTTCGCAACATAACTCAAAAAGTTGTGGACAGGAGGTCTGCGCTGTTACCACTTTACACCAGGAGATAACGGACATGAGTAACTCCAATCCCAGCAGCATTTTGAGTGTGTTTCCATTCAAAGTTTTGGAGTTTATAGAGTTTGAAAGATGCACGCCTGGTTGAGGAGACGAGTCGGAGCGTAACAGAAAGAAAGACAGCGAATTGTAGCGAGAATACTCACAATGCTGGGAGGAATAGAAAATAATTCACCCTCTGCCATGACTTCCAGTCATCCAGTGAGACCATAGGTGAGACTGTCAGTGCATCTGTTGGCACCAGCAGGTAATGCTTCCACCATGATAGTCCACCTATAGCGAAGCCAATGCTTTATCTCACCATGTTACCACCCCACCGGGGAGGGAGTAATCGGTCAGTGACGTGGTGGGGGGCACACTGGGACAGATCCAGGAATTTTTTAAAGGATTCTTCACTACATGGAGATAGGGCTAATGGCGGAGGTCTGCACTCTCCAAGGGCTTTTCTAGGTTGACTCTGTAACCAATTGTTGCCACTTCTGATCATTGTTCTGTCCATCGTTGAGCCCTTTATTGCCTTTCGATATCCATTTTGTTTCTTTGAACCAATTTTTTTCCACATTTTACCTATTTTTCCAACTTTTAACTTTTTTTCTGACAATTTTAGCCACTTTTTACCCATATTTGTCTATTTTCACCTTGCTTGTCTCTTTTTGAAATTATTTGATTATGTTTCCCTCAAAGTGAATTCCTTCTAATCCTTCTGCTTCTGCTTCTGGCATCCTTACATTAAGTTCATCGTGGCTTCTGATGAGAGTTCTGTTCAAAGACAAGGCAATAGCCTATTTAACTACAGCATAAATAAATAAGACTCAGTTGTGTCTTTTACAAGATTAATGTTACAATGGACCATGATTTTGCTGACCTCCATGGGCCCCCAGTTTGTCAGGGCCCCAGAAAGCTCTCCCCTTTATGCCCCCTATGGGCAGCCTTGAGTATGTGCAGTTATATCAAAGCTAATACATGACAAACTCGAGGCTGTAGGGATTTTCTGTGCTATAAGGAGGGCAAAGTATCTCTTTATGACAGAAAGATGGATAAATACTAATATGTCTTCTCAAATAGCTACAAGCACTTTACAATTGATATCACTCGGTCTCAAATATTGGGAGTAATCTCATATGTAGGAAGGGATTTAGTCCAAATGATGGGTTTAATATGCAACGAGGCAGCAGCCTTAGTGCTGTGAATGAATGAGTTTATATATTTGCATACAACATAAAAGCTAATTTTCATGTGTTTATCATCATTTCTCTTCATCCTGTACACAGACGGGTTCGTTGGCAGGCTTCAGCGTAATGAAGAAAATGTTCTGTGTGAGACCAACAATCTGCTATCATTTACCCCCTATGTGGAGGTTCCTGCTTCGCCTCCATCACTTGGCAGAGCCGTGGCTTCACAGCATCCAAAACTAGCCGCACAGCGATAAACCGAACACACAGCAGCATCTTATCTACACTGGCAGGCAAACAAATCCACACATTACAAGGGTAAAGCATGCTGGCTGGCACTCGTTTTTTTTTTATCAATAGTGTATCTCAGGATGTTATCCTGGGTTTTACATCAAAACACTGCAGTGTGTCTGTCTGTGCATGGTCTCAGCTCAACTTTTGGATTAATTTTGTGCTTAACAGTGTGCTAAAGATTAAAAGAAGACAGGGAAAATAGAGAAGAGGAGACACTTTCACATACAGATGATAAGAATTAAGACCCCAAGCACAGGCATCACATCCAATCTTAAAAAAAAGTTCAAAGTGGTTGACTTTTTGATGGTTACACCGTTTTCAGGCACTGGCGTTTTAGCAAGACTCTTCAAAGAGTGAAGCACACCTGCTTCAAAGCTCAAAGTTGATGTCAAATGTTGAAAGTCAATAGCTCAACCAGCTGTTCCTGCACATCGTAAACTTTTGCACAAGACCTTTTCTAATTTGTAGTTTCAGAAGACACCAGCGGGTGCAAGGAAGACATTCTTAGTGATGAACCCAAGGTCATCAGGTGTTCTGGGTCTTAAATCACTAGATGCCCTCATCTGAACGACAAGGTGGGGTGATCAGATTTTCTGTGCTTGTGACCCAGTAGTTCACTGGGCCATGGTATCTCTCTCTTATCCACAGCAGCCTGTAAGGTTTCTGTGTGCTTTCTAAGATTTTCCTGGTGGTTCATCTCTCCAGCGACCCCCTGTTAAGTCAGGCATTCACTGTGTGATTTCCAGGCAACTCTATAACAGTCGTTTAACATTAGCTGACATTGTGCAACTTAATGGTTTAGGACAAACAACAATCGTGTGCGTTTCATGTGCTAAAACTATACGGTCCATTGGTTGTGCTCGACCTGACTGATCATACTGTTCGAGTGAAGTGGACAGATTGTGACGAATGTCAAAGAAGTGGTCGGGATGAGGGTCAGCCCTTCCAAATCCATGGCTGTGGTCTCTGCTGGAAAACTGTGGGTTGGGAGGGTGTCTTTGCCCCAAGTGAAGGACTTCAAGTATCTTGGGGTCTTGTTCAAGAGTGAGGGTAGAAGGGACCATAAGATCGACAGGTGGATTGGTGCAGCATCTGCGGTATTGTAGACGTTGTACAGCATCATTGTGGTGATGAGGGAGCTGACCCGGAAGGCAAAACTCTCAATTTACTGCTTAATCTTATCCCAGCCCTCACCTATGGTCATGAACTCTGGGTAATGACCGAAAGGAGATGCCTCAGGAGGGTGGCTGGGCTCAGCCTTAGAGATAGGGTGAGGAGCTCGGACATCTGGTAGGATCTCGAAGCAGAGACATTGCTCCTTTGTGTCAAAAGGAGTCAGTTGAGGTGGTTTAGGCATCCCTGTTGAGGTCTTCTGGGCACGTCCAACTGGTAGGAGAATCTGGGGTAGACCCAGAACTGGCAGGAGGGATTATATATCTCTCGGAACGCCTAAGAATCCCCCAGGAGGAGTGGGAAAATGTTTCTGGGGAGAGAGATGTCTGGGTTGACTCGCTTAGCCAGCTGCCACCACGACCCAAATAAGTGGAAGACAATGGATGGATGGAGTACCGAATAGGGCAACTGGCTTCTTTTTAGCTGAAGGTTTGTGTTTGAACCAGTGCCATGATGCTACGTGGACTTCCTGCAGGGGAACCACAGCTCATTGTCAAAGTTTGATTGTGCTGAAAGCAGGCAACCTGTGCCCTCTGTTGGAATGGGACGGAGGCCATTGTACTGGTAGAAGTAATAGTACAATAAGATCAACTTTACTGTTGCTTTAACAAACATAGAGTCCCTCGTTTTGTATTGTAAGAGTATCAAAAAGATATATAAGATATGTCCTTTTCAGAACAGGGATTTGCACTGACGTGGGCATATGTACATTTTACATATAAATGTAAAATGTACATGTATTATGTAATCTAACTGGTAGTGTAACTGATTGCATTCAGCAGTAAATAATAAAGTCATTTCACCACTGAAAAAATTGAAAACATATCAGTTTTAATGGCATTTAACTACCTGCACTGTTTAAATGCATCTGTTTTCTGAAGCTACATTAGTGTAGACACAAATTATTAATGTTTTTACTTCCATTACTTCACCTATCTTTACTAACTGTACCTCCAAACACCATGTCTTTTAAATAAGAGCTCCTTCCCAGCCGCCAGTTGCAGCAGATGTTGATAAAAGTGTCATGTCTGATAAAATGACCTCCCACTGCAGAGGAACAGACTGAACCGAGTTCACATTTCTGTATCATCTGCTCTCCAGAAGAGTCTTCAGAGAGACAGAGGATTATGGATTTGGTCCACACGTTCGCTGCTGTGGTAAGGAGGCAGGGGGGTCAGCAGAGGGCTCAGAGAGTCTCAGACCATTTAAAGAGCTGTTAGACAGAAGCACTGCACTGGTTTATCCAGCAGGGGGTGTTTAACCAGCTCATCAAGCCAGAGGGTGCTGCTGGGAGCCATCAGCTGCCAGATGACCTGTTGTGTGCTGCAGGCTGACAGGATGTGAGGGCTATTTCTGCTTTCCTCTGTGATACTTAGTGTTCCTCTAAAGCTCTGTGATGGAAAGCTTTGATTAAATTCTTTATGAACCATCTTTTTCAACCTACAGATGAGCAATACGGTTTACTAAATGTGCTTTGACTGTCCAAAGAGAGTGCTTGGACTTTTTAGAAGTATTTTTAGATGGAATAAGATACAGTAAAACAATAGCAGTGGCAAGAGTAGCAGGTTTCCCTTGAAATGTGTGAGTTTACGTACATTTTCATGAGCTGAGACCCAAAGTACTGTTTTAAATGTGGTCTAATTTACAACATCTTTGTTGTCAGAGTTTTAATCAGTGAGGAGAGGAAGGAGTATAAAATTGCCTGTTATATTTGTGCTTCCCTAAATATGCTGACCAGGGGCATAGCTAGGGATTTAGGGCCCCCAGAAAGTATATTACACAGGGTCCCCCTTAACAGGTTAGCAAAGCAGCAAATGTTGCCTCATTTTTACATGTATCTCTGCATTTTAATGTATTTTGAACCTTAATTACTCCACTTATGAGCAATACTTTTACTAAATGAACCTGACACGAACCTGACATGTGAAACACATCCATCTGGTAGACATCTCATAGACAGCGTTTTAGGAAAGGGCAGAGCCTTTGAAAAAAACTCGGAGGGTGATCTGATGAACGTTCTGTCACATCTTTATGGCTAATAGTGATGGGTCGTTCGTGAACGAGCTGGTTCAAAGAGCTGGCTCTTTTTCATGAATGATAAGAGCTGGATCCTGTTAGAGAGCCTTTTATATATCTTTATAACTATTATTATTATTATTATTATTATTATTATTATTATCATTTGTAAATAGATTGTGTGTGTCTGTGTGTTGATTGATTGATTAGTGGGTGTTGTGAATTCTCCCATGCTGTCGAAATGGTGGCATCTGGTGGTCAACAATGGTACATCTCTGAAAGGAGTGATGATTGCTGACAGGTGTGTTAGGGAACACAGGTGTGTCTGCAGCCAGCATTAAAGCCCAACTCAGCCATACAGAGGTCTCTCTGATCTCCATCCACTCCCAGGCCATGCGTCCTTGAGCATGTAAGACTGTTTATCTTTGTTTGCCTGCATTTTCTTTACTATTTTTATGTTAATGATACAAATTGGAAATTGATTGTTTAAAGCTTATGTTAACCTATTACTTTGAATTGTTTTGTTGACAAAGAAACCATGGTTTGGAAATAAATTCTCAAACTTGCTCCAATTGTCATCAGCTCTTTAATTTGAGACACTTAGGTGGTCAGCTCTTTAACTAGAACCGAACAAGTTTTAAAAGTAGGAACGATCTTTGATCCTCTACCACAGGCACACCTTGCATTAAGGACTCATGTTTGATGGTTTCACGTTCATGTTTTACATCAGGTTTGTCAAACATCCCAAACAGTGAGCAGATTTCATCTGACCCACAAGGTTTCTGGGGAGACGGTACATTTAAAAAAAACATAATAATAACTTGATATCTTCAGCGATTTAAAAAATGGAGTAGTTGGAGTAAAAGACCTGCCCAAATATCAGTCACATGTTATGATATTACTAAAATTGGCAGGTCAAATGACGTAGAAACTGGTACTCAAATAAAGAGCCGTTTGGGAGCTGGAAGAGCCAACTTTTTTTTTTTACTGAGCTGAGCCAAATGATCCGGATCATTGAAAAGACCCATAATTCCCATCACCACGGGCCAATCAGAGCAACAAAACACGTGATGAAGCCGCTACTGAGAATTAAACTATGTAGAGAACTGCATAATGTGAACCATGGCGACTGTAGACATGTCAGTACGTGACTTTTGTCATTTTTGAAAACAAAACAACTCACTGCTGTTTTTTGTACTTCTTTTAACAAAGAAATGTCGTCAAGTTCTGATAAAACTGGCGCTTTAGCAGCATCCACGCTCAGTGTTGTGCCTGAACAAGTTCAGTGAATGGTCGTTCATGAACTCGTTCACATTTTGGGTGAACGTGAACTGAACGTACTCTATTTCTGCCTGATGAACGTTATTGTGAGTGCGTTCATTCTGCTGTTTGTGAACAGCACTCTCTCACAGTTTAACTTTGTCCAAGAGAGTACCAGATTTCCATACAGCCACCACAGAGTCACACCGCTGCTTGTGTCATCAAAATGCGAAGCATGGAGGCAAAAATAAACAAAGGCAGCAGCACTATCTCAGACTCTGCTCCACGATTAATATGGCATCTTCGTATGATCACTCAGAGGAATTTTATGAAAAGGTCAGTGATGATCCAGGTGAGAAAAATCTTACCTTTTTGTGTAAACTTTGCCCACCGGGTTTCAAGAAGGATATCATTTCTGAGAATATACTGTAGGGGTGAAAGCTGCAGCTGGCGACTAGTATGGACTGAATGGGTGGCAACAATAGGGAAATGCCAGTATTCTAAGGGTAATAGCTCGCAGCAACATATTAAAAAAAAAAAAAAAACTATGAATTAGTTCATTTTTGGAACTATGAACTTAGTTCAAAATTTTGAATTATGAACTGTGAACTGAACTAGTTCACTTAAAAATTTGTGAACTGAACTTTGAAGTAGTTGATGTAGAAACTGAACTTTCCCAACACTGTCCACGTTAATGTCTTCCGCCATAACTGCACCGGCCACTTGTTTACATCACGACTCCGCCCTGCCTGAAAGTACTGCCCTTCGTCGCCGATAGTTCCTGTCACTTTCTAACCGGGCCCAAATGGTTCATACAAAGACTTTGCAAGACGGATTCGCCAGTGAGAAACACAGAAACAGGCGTATCCATCTGCTTCGCAAAGTCAGACATATAAGGGTCTGAAACAAATATTAAACATAAAACTTCCTGGGTTAGAAAATCAAAGAATGTTCTTGCCTTTAAAATAAATTGATTAGGTTATGATGACCATTACACTGAATCCTGCCATAAAAACTCAATGACTTCATGCTTTGCAGGTGTTAAGGTGACCGTTTTAAGACTTAAATACTATGATCTGTGGCTTCTTTAGTGTTTCCTTTGGTGCTCATTTTCTCATTGAACCCACTAAAACTACCACTAAAAACCCACATTCGATGTTCTACTTTTCTGAAGTAATAACAGAGGAGCAAGCAGAGCCCGTTATTACCCACAAAGCATTTCATTACCATCATCATCGACCCAGTAGTAAGAATTCTCTGGTTTCAGGCTGTGAGAAGTGACAGTTTGTGACGAATGTGCTTAAAAGTGAGAGTGAAGTTCATCTGTTATTTCAGCGTAAACAATACCTCAGCCATGATCTCAAAGACTGCTACGTTGTTGTGTGAATGATGAACGATACACAATGCTGGCTGAACGGCTTCACCGCTGAGGGATTGTGTTTTTGTAACAATATAGCACACAACCACACTCATAATCCGGCCTACCACAGCCTCGCCACGACCCCGGTTTAAATTACCGCCTTCTGATGAAATTGCCTCCTGTGCTGCGGAGGGCGACTTTGGTTTTTTATTTCACCATCATTTGTTTTTCTGTGTGCGTTTTCTCTGGAGTTTCCTCACAAAGACGTCATGACCTTGTCTCCTATTTAGACATCAGCACCCGACTGTGCAAAAACGCACCCAGAGAGCAGGAGGGGGTCGCAATTGGGAACAATTCCCGGCTGAAAGTGGGAATAAGATGAGGAAATGGGATGTTCACTGATGTGTTGAAGGATGTGTGCAAGCATGCGAGTCGGATATATGAGTGTGTGTGCATGAGAAGAAATGCCTCCTTATGCACAATAACAACATGCAAAACAAACCAGGATAAACCATGACCCCTAGTCTGCAGCCCCAAATCCAAAAAAGTTGGGGCGCTGGGAAAAATGTAAATAAGAACAGAATGCAATGAGTGTCAGATATCCCCAACCCATGTTTTATTTACAGTAAAGCATAAACAAACAGACATTTTATAATTTCATAAAACTATTAGCTCTTTTTGAATTTGATGGCATTCAAAAAAGCAGGGACAAGGTCATGGTTACCATTAAGTAGCTTCCCCAGTTCTTTAAGAAACAGTATGCAAATGTCTGAAAAGTGAGGAAACCAGTTGTTGGAGTTTTAGGAGGCGAATGTTGCTGAAAGGTCTGGACCACAAGCAGGCCAGTTCAGCTCCCAGACTCCTCTACTGTGAAGCCATGCTGCTGTGATGGATGTGGTATGTGGTTTAGCACCATCTTGGTGAAATAGACAAGGCTGGATGGGAATATACGTACATACATAAAACCTCTATCTACTTTTCAACATTGATAGTGCCTTTCCTGGAGTGCAAGCTCACGACACAGGCATGGGGTGTCCAAACTATGGCTTGAGTGCAAAATGTGGGCTATGAGCCATTTTTGCCTGGCCCTCAACAAATTCTTAAAATCAAATTAAACATAGTTCACATAGGAGCATGAAGTTTATGCTAGACTGTTATTATTCTTCTTCATTTTGGCACAAGCGCTACCATGTTAATTCTATAATTAAACATTTTGACAAGATGTTACTTGTTTTTCATGACTAAACTGAGACCGTAGATGGTGAATACTGTATATTGGCAACCAAAATAATAGCAATATCTTGATTTATAAAATCCTGATAGATCATGGCAGCAAATAGCAGCCCCAGTGACACTCCAGGGGCAGAGCCAGTGGTATCCAGGGCTGACCTGAGCCCCTGAAGTCTGATTGGTCACTCCAAACTCCATTAAATAGCCATTTTTGTATGCCTAATCACTAAGCATACCTTAACCTACGTTAGATTCATTTTACTAACACTAATATCCTCAAGATGATGTATATGAAAGTGGCCCCACCATCCTTACATATTACTACGGGCCAATCAGAGCAACAAAACATGTGCGCGTGCGCAGCTACCGAGGAATCACGCGAAACATGGTGACTATAGACATGTAAGTACTCGACTGTTGAGATGGGAGAGCTACAGCTTAGCTAAGATGCTAACGCTAACGTAGCACAAACAGATCTGAAACATAAAAAATTTATTTTGTCAAAATTCGGATAAGTCTTAAGCTGATGTGTGGTAAACCTCCCATAGACTGAGTTTGGGAAAGGGCAGAGCCTTTGAAAAAAAACTCAGAGGCTGATTGGATGCACGTTCTGTCTTTCACATCTTTACGGACCAATCAGACGTCGTAGCCCCAAACCGAGGTGCGCCGCTACCGAGGAGTAAACTCCGTAACTCCAAACAGCATAACATGAGCCATGGCAATGGTAGGCCTGTCAGTACATGACTTTTGTCGTTTTTGAAAGAAAACAACTCACTGCTGTTCTTCATTCTTCTTTTAATGAACAATTGTTGTCACGTTCTGATAAAACTTACGCTTTAGCAGCATCCACGCTAAACTCTTCCACCACAATTGCACCGGCCTCTTGCTGCTGCTTGTTTACGTCACGACTCTGCCGTGCCTGAAAGTACTACCCCTAGTCACTAATTGGTCCTGTCACTTTCTAACCGGGCCCAAATGGTTCAGATGGGAGCTTAACAAAATGGATTCATCTGTAAAAAACAAGGAAATGGGCGTATCCATCTGCTTTGCAGGGTTAATAAGCCATTGAAGTGGCTCTGATAACAAGTTGAATGGTCCTCTTTAGTCCACAGGACACGGCATCCATGGTTTACCGGAAGAATTTCAAATTTTGATTCATCTGACCAAAGAACAGTTTTCCATTTTGCCTCAGACCATTTAAAAAAAAGTGTTACGGCCGCCGCCGTCTGGGAATCTTTACCTCCCTATTTGAGTGTGTGTGTGTGAGTGTTCTTGTTTGCCTGGTACTCTGCAGCTCTCAGGTTGCCCCTGCTGCATAGGCTTATTGCAGTGATTCCATACACCTGTGTAGAAGAAGCCTGATTGGCCTGGAGGTTCTGCAGCCTAATCCACCAACCAGAAGAGAGTGCAGAGGATAAAAGGAGCCAGCCACCAAAAGACAGCAGCAAGCTGTAACCAGCCATGCTCACGTGCCTCTTGCTAGTTGACATTATTGTTAAACTATTGTATCTCTGTAACTTTGTTGAGGCACTAGTCTTTTGTGGTTTTTGTATAGCCTAATTAGTTATCTCATACACACACTCTGTTTATCTGTTAGTTTGAGTGCTGTTTTGTGATTCTTTTGTTAATTAGGGTAGTTAGGTTTTTGGTTTCTCTTGTGTTGCTAAAAGTTTGTTTAATAACTCTAAGTTAGAGTCTCTTTTTGTTCTCGTTTTTCCATTTTGCACAGCACCTTTTTGTCCTTAGTTGCCTCACTTTTGTTTGTCAAACCAACTTTACTTTTGTTAATAAATAACTTTATTTAAACCTTGAACATCTAGGTTTTTTTTATGTTACTTCCCTTTCCCCTAGCGAGCTGGTTGTAACAAAAAGCTTTGGCCCAGAGGGGATGGCAACGTTTCTGGATCCTGTTCACATATGGCTACTTTTTTGCATGATTCAGTGTTAACTTGCTTTTGTGGATGGCATGGCCAACCATGTTGCCTGACAATGATTTCAGGAAGGGCTCCTGAGCCCATGCAGTGATTTTCAGTGCAGAATCATGCCTGTTTTTAATACAGTGCTACCTAAGGGTCCAAAGATCACAAGCATCCAATTTTGGCCTTCAACCTTGTCCCTTATGTAAAGAGACTTCTCCAGATTCTCTGAATGAATCATTTATTTTAGATGTTTGGATGTTCAAAGCTGATACAATTTTAAGCTGAGGGACTTTTTTTCTGATATTGTTCCAACATTTTTAGATGCATTCTTCCACATATTAGTAAACCTCTGCCCATCTTTACTTCTTAGATACCCTGCCTCTATAAAATGTTCCTTTTATACTCAGTCATGTTACTGACCTGTTGCTAATTAACCTAATTTTTCATTAGTACCATTTACTTTTCCAGCTTTTTTTTTTTTTTTTAGCCGTTTCTACTTTTTTGAGATGTGTTGCAGCCATAAAATTGAGACTGAGCTAATATTATTTATAACATGGTAAAATATCTCAGCATTTGACAGTTATGATCTATTGTGAATAAAACGTGGGTTTATGAAATCTGTAAATCATATTCTGGTTTTAATCTACATTTTACACGGTGCCCCATTTTTTTGGAATTGGGCGCTTTTGTTTTTTTGTGACTCACAAATAAGGTCAGTCTGTGTCAGACACTGGTCTGATGCAAACCTAATTTCCACAGATGAAGGTTGTGAAATCCTTTATGTAAGTCATCTTGTATGCACAGCTCCAAAAAGTTGTCATTTCTGAATTATATAATATGACATTACATCCTGATTGGAGCATAAAATCACAACAGAATAGTTGCCAGCACGGGCATAATTATCTGCTGTTTGGTTTCTTTCAGTCCAGTGTGGGCTGTTTGGCCCATAACAATCAGTGTGGGCAGATGGCAGATCAGTAAATTACATTTAAAATGCCAGTTAATGCTGAGTCCTGCTGACAGGACGCTGATAAAAGGAGCAGATGAATAAAGTAGTGATAGTCGTTATTACAATTCATTTATCACTTATGTAACTGGCTTCACTGTCCTCACTTCACCCGCCGTGTGAAACGTCTCCTGCCTGCTAATAACACCGCCAAGGTGTGAAATCAACACAGAGCCAAAGCATCTGTTAGCAGCCTCCACTTACTCAGACAATGAAAACAGTTCTGAAAGCTAGAAATACTATCGTAGCAACTTTTATTAGTCTTTTCTACAGGGCCTGGAGATATTTATCTGCCACCAACACTGTTTCAATTACTGCAATGTTTCTGACTGTATGAACAAACACTATAGTTTATTTTAACTCCTTCTTTTCAATCAGTGCCTTCCACAGCTGATGGTAGTCACCTTTAATAATCTGTTGGCCATTATGAAGGTATACAAGAATTAAATATTTCACCAGGATGAGACAGAAAGCTGGCCATCACAGCAATTAAAGAGCCAGATAACAACCAAGAAAATCTACTTTGGCATCTGTACTTTATTATTTTGTTTTCGGTAAAGTTTAATGTCACTACACTGTATAAGAAGGACAAGAAAGCTCTGATGAGACTATGCCCTTCACATGAAAAATACACTTTATTTTTCAAAAGCAGCATAAAAGCAAAGTTTAAATACTGCAAAAGCATTCAAACAATAATGAGTTTGGGAGAGATCGTTCTCTCCAATCCTGTGTTCTGAATATTGATCATGAGAGCTTGTTTACATTTGCAGTTTATCTTTAAAGACACTGTCTGGTTTTATAATTGTTTGGGTTGGTTTTTTTTGGTTCATTTTAAGCCGCTAGAGTGACATTTTTAAAACATAAAGGGCAGACATCAGTCTTTTGTGAGTCTGAGTTAAAAATAAAAACAACGGGTGTTTTTCTGAATATTCTATGATTGATTTAGATTTTATAATTCTACAAGAACAATAATTAAACAGAGATAAATACACCACAGATAAAGCACTTAACTAAGTTTACCAAAAACAGTTGCTCCAAGTGATAGTCTGTAGGGAGTAAAGCCTGATAAGTACTTCTGTGCTGAATCTATGTACGCCATTAATCCAAGTAGTCTTGAATTCCGTGCATGCAACCGTCGTACACCTCCCATTGTCTAGCATAGGGGTTCTCAACCCTCTCAGCCCCACAGCCCCTAAAATAAAGGTGCCGGAGACGGGGGACCCCTACTGGACCTTAAGGTGGTTTAACAGCCATGCACAATCAGACAAGGCCGCCTATAATGGGGGATAACTGGGAGAGCTTTCTGGAACCCAGCCAGACTGAGGGACCATAGAAGTCAGAAAAATCATGGACCATTTTAAAGTTAAGCTGTGACATCAATATTTCATATTTAACCTGAATAATAACCACTCTTACCAAGCAACAAATATCTTTGTTTAATTCTTTTGTGTCTTACTAAATAGCCTTCTTAAAAATTTAAATCCCTTTTCTTAAAAACACAATTAACATGGGGTAAAAATTGGCTAAACCTGGTTGAAAGGTGGTGCAATGGGATTTTGAAAGTCGTAGAAATAGGTTAGAGGTGGAAAAAATTAGATACAAGTGGCAAAAATGAGCAAAAATGGGTGGGAATTTGGTGAACTGGGATAAAATGTGGTGGTTTTGGTTTGCACTATTTTATTTTGAAAGGTCTGGTTTCCGTTTGTACTGCTGGTGTCTAACTTTGCTTCTCCTGAGGCCTTCCCTTCCCCCCTACGGTGCTGAGGTTAATGGACTGCACCCGTAGCTGCACCTCAAGCGCTTTACTTCTCAGCAGCAGACTGATGCCTCTGCACCAGAGTATTGTTTGCCACGCAAAGCGGTACAACGGCTCCTCTGCTACCTACCAGTGACACTCCTCGTATGATTGCAAATTTTCTTGTGCTTCCTGTGAACTCGCTTTTTTGACCATTTCTTGTGTCTCCTTTTTTCCAGTGCCTCCCTCTCGCCTCAAGCCAGCCCATAACCCAGCACTCTCTCTGAAGACTCGTTCCCACTCTCACTCCTCCTGTGGATCTCCTCACTCCCTGGACCTGTGGATTCCCCCTCCTGAATTGCACTGTAACCAATAAATCTGTTAAACCTTTGCAACTTCTGATCTGCATTCTGGGTCCACAACACTACTAACCATAATAGAAAATTTGTTTAAACAGGCAAAAATGGGTTAAGTGAAGCTGAAAAAATAGGCAGAAATTGGCAGAAATGGCTCAAACTGGCATAAATGGACATAATAGAAAGGTGAAATGTGGTTAAAATGGACAAACATGAGCGTAAAAAGCGGTTAATAGTGGCAATAACAAGTCAACAGAGGCAACAGTAGGCTGAAAGTGACAAGAATTGGTTTAAAAGTGGCAAAAACAGGCAGAAAAAAAATGGTGGGATGGGTTTCAATGGAAAAAGTAGCTTTAAGAGGCAAAAATGTGTTGAAATTAGTGGGGGAAAAATGATGAAAACAGGTTAAGATTTGGAAAATTGGTATAAAGTGGCAAAAGTCTTACATAAAAGAAAATATTCTTGTTGGATCCTCCTCTCTCTCCCTCTCTCTGGACTCAGTGATCTGATCCCAGGTCAAGTGATATAATCCCGGGCTTGGTTCGGACATTGTGGACAACAGGTTTCTATTTTATGGTTTTATTTTATCAGGTTTCTCTGCAGGTAAAATCCTGTCTAAACTAGCTTAGTAACATTTTATGCAGCGCTAATCAAGTGATACACGCATCTAATATTGACTCATTTATAAGGATAAATATTCCTGCAGCCAATTTAACTGTCTTTGATGTTGCTAAAAAGTAGTTTAGCCCACAGGACATCTCACTGGAGCAAATCCTGCCCCCTTTCCAAAATGAGTTTGACACCCCTGGCCAGGAGTGAAATAAAAAGCTGAAGACAGTGATGCAAGTAGTAACTTGTTAACATTCAGAAATATCAGACGAGTGTCTCTTCATCCTTTTCTCTCTTACCTTCAAAATCCACATAGTCCTCCGGTTCTGTGGTCCAGGTACGCTTTGCTCCAACCTATAGTGGGTCACCATGCACACTGGAAGCTCCCTGGAGTAAAGTCTTGGACCGTGTCGCACAAGTAAAAATAAACACAATGCAGGTGGGTGGCAGGTGACTACTATAAAAAAAAGATAAAGTATAATGCTTTATGACAATGATTACTTCCCTTGAAGCTTTGAGATAATTTTAGGCACATTTTTCCTCAGTGTTACATCACTATTATATCATATGAGCACTTATTCTTTGGCAAATACACTGTAGGAGCCTGAGGAAATTACTCTCAAAGTGCCTTTGTCATGCACTGTTGTAAGTTTTATTCTTTTGCAGTCTGTGGTTATACGAGTCATCGTTTTGACAGAAGCATGTATTCACTGGTGTGTGCAAGTGTGTGTAGGTGTGTGTTTATGTGAAAGAAAAGGTGCGGCTGTGAGCTTATTGACCATAACATGCACGAGTGTGTGAATATCAGGGAATGTGCAGTTCTGTACTTACTGTACAGACATTGTGCAGCAACGGAAAAATAAAGCACTTTAATTGAAAGTGAGTGGCTGTATGTATATGTTGTGTTTAATCACAGGTCAGGGTGGGCTCTATTATTAACGGGCCCAGGTGGATCTGGGTATTATTCCATGATCACCTTTCTTTCCTCCAGTGGGTGAATACAAGAGGCAGTTAGAAGGTTCATGTTTTCTTCAAAAAAAGATTGGTTTAAAATGAAATCCTGTGGTTTTTCACCTCAAAATTAAATTTTCTTCATTTACGGCACTGCTTTGTGACCCACTGACTTCCTGGTGACTTAGCCTGTGAAACAGGATGAGAAGTGATGATGATAGAGTGATGATTTGCAATCAGGACTCCATGTGTTGTGTTATTTGAAGCTGACCGGATTCTTAGCATGCTATTCCTGCTGTTTGGATCAATCTGGATTGACATGGATGGCAGTGGCCAAATAGACCTGGGGACAATACAGCGGTGTGGCGCTTTTGGGACATACCGTAGGTGGACCTAAGCACATGAAGTTGACTTGCATGTGTTGTTCAAAAACTCACTGAACAACACCGTGAGGGTGTGCTCCAAAATAATTGGGGTGCAGCTGGAGGACTTGCCCTCTCTTTGGGAAAAAAGGGTGGCCAAGAAAGCGAGGGTCATCATGGAGCAACATGACCACGTCCTAGCTGCGAACTTTCAGCTTCTGCCTTCAGGAAGGTGTTTTAAAGCTCCACTTAGGAAAACAAATTGTTATTCCAGATCTTTTATCCCCTCTGCCATTAGACTTTTAAATTTAGATCAGTCACTTGGGAATGAGCCCCAGATTTCTTATATATTTTAACCACTACAATTTTGTCCATTTTCTTTATGCATGGCAGTTGTTTTTGTGCATCCTTGGGAGACATAGAGAATACCTGTGTGTTATCTCTGACAGTGTCATTGTTGAGTGTATTGTTGAGTGTTGTGTGTTGGCTGCTGCATGTGCACTGTGTATTGCTGCCAAACTGAATTGCCTTTGTGACACATAAAGTTGTATTGAATTGAATCGCTAATGGGTTGTTTCCACTGAGCGGTCCGGTTCAGTTCCGTACGGCAGGGATTTTAGGTGTTTCCATATGGCAAAGTTAGAAAGGGTCCCAAAGAACTGACTCATACTGTCCCACTTTTTTGGCACCCTTCCCTAGGGATACCAGTCTTCCCTACCAGTCCTAAAAAAGGTGGAGCTACACACAACAGTAGGGGTTTGCACTGATGTCACGTCATCTTGCATCACGACTGCCCGGCTCTGGGCTGCAAAACACGCAAGTCTGCTCTGTGGGGAGCGAAAATGGGAGAAAAACAGACTAATATCTGTTTAAATATGGGATATTCAGACTTGACAGAGATCCACACTGATTCCTAGTCCATGGATATTGATATATGGGCACAAACTGAGATTCCCGATGTTTATCTGGACCTGATTTGAAGGACACAAATCAGGTCCAGATAGGTCCAGCCTGGTTTATCTGTGATGGATATGAAACTGAGTTAATGCTGAAGTTTTGTGATTTTTTTCTGATTCTTTGTGGACAGGCCAGGGGCACATATTTTTGCTAGAAAAGCCTAGAAAGTGTGTTTTGCATAATATGTGACCTTTAACAAAGGTGTATTAACCTGGCTTAATAGAACAGACTTGCATGCTCTTTTATCACTATACAGACAGTTGTTTTCAATTACACTCAAAAGAAATGAACAGAAACTCAAAATTTGGAACACGGAGGTTCCACTTTGACCTAAGGAAGACATCCATGAGTGTGCAGTAGTTTGTCTTGGCTTCTGGTGGTGAATATTTCTCAGCAGTCATCAGAAAGCAGACAGAAACATTGTTCGTACTGGTAGACGGTTTCTTGCGTGCAGCCATGTGTTGATATGTTCGGGTTTTATGTGTGAACTGTACTGTGCAGGACCATATGTGTGCAGAGCGGTTATGTCCAGGTACTGTACGTGACCTTTGGAAGTGTTCACACATCGCTTGTGTGGTCAGGTGTGAGAGTGCACACGGGAGGGGATGGAATCAGTACACAAAAACCACGTTAGAGCTGTCACAAGCCGAGCTGAAATTGGATTAGTGTCAGCCGTGATAAGGCGGAGGGGCGAAAGAGGGAAGAGGAGAAAATTGGAAGAAAGGAAACGGCTATTTCACCACCACTACCTCGCTCTCCACCTCTGCCATAATTTCATTTTAAATTCCAGGCACTGAATGCATAACCGCACTGCTATGCCGTTATGGAGCCGGCTGAAGTTAATGGAATATTTATATGCAGACTGTGGAACCCTGAATATCCTTTCTTTTCCGAACAGCGTGTAACCCCCCCCTCCTCTACCTTCCCGCTATCGCTCACAGTAGAACTGCCTTTGTTAGGATTTGACACTATTTTTACACCTCCAAGAGCACTGTATTTCCATCTGCTGCTGCTCAGAGGGCCCGTGGAGAGATAGAGTGAATGTGAGCGGCTTTTTGGTCAGGTACCATTAGCTTCATCACACTAGGCACAAAGAAATTAATGTAGAAGGAGTAAAAATGGACCACCCACATTCACATCTCTTTTAAATGTTAGTGCAAGGTTAAAATAGAACAAGAAGGGGGGGGGAATTATGTGACAAGTCATCAGGTTTGAGGAAAAGTATACTAAAGTTGTTCAGCAAATTCCCCATGCAGTTCAAGAAGTTTAATAACTTTTTTGCTTAGTTTTGTTAAACAGAAACTAAGAGTTAAGACAGGGTTTTATAGATAAACCTGAAAAAGTCATTAAAAAAGTATAAAGACCTCCTTCTCTTTTATTCAGCTTTATGTTGCAGCAGATGCTTGAGTCCTATAAATTCTTTATTTCTCATTAATCTACTCTTAGTACCCCATAATGACAAAGTGAAAACAGAACTCCAAATGTTTTAAAAAGAAAAAACTGAAATATCACACTGATGCAAGTATTCAGATCCTTTAATCAGTCCTTAGTTGCTGCTGAAAAACACCCCAACAGTATGATGCTGCCACCACCATGCTTCATTGTTGGGATGGTATTGTACAGGTGATAAGTGGTACTTTGTTTAAGAGCTTTTCATTCCGAAAACTTGCACAGTTTTTGTCTACTGTATTGAATGACGTAGCTGACTTGCCTCTGGCAACATGGTAACGACGTTGACGTCTGACCAGCCAATCTCCCATTGCATATTATGTCTGTGCTCAGTGATGCTTGAATTTGGATCATAAATCGACTCATTAAAATTAATGTTATGTTATCGCTGAAAATCATTTTTCATCTACTTGTACTTCCTTATGTGGCGGACTTACCTCTATTAAATCGATGGCGACACACAAATAAAACAATAAAGATGTTCAGTTCAAGTGACTTCTGGTTTTAGAAGTCGAGATATGGATATGCAATTTCCCGACTTCCGGTGTGAAGTTGAGGTCCTCGGCTACATCCAGGTACTCTTGCTTTCTAAGGCCCTTCTACCCCGATTGTTTGGTTGTGGGAGTCCAGCCTTTGGAAGAGTGCTGGTTCTGCTAGGCTTCCTCCTTTTGAGAATAATCAGGGTTTCTAATCCTGGCTCAGATTGAGGCAGAGGTGGTACCAATCTGGTCATGCGCACTGTCACCTTTCTAGGGGGGTCTTGGGGCTTGCTCCCCTGAGAGAAAAAAGTGTTCATTTTAAAGTTAATAACATCAAATGAGTGCACTTTAAGAGGCTAAATGTATAAAAAAGTTTTTGTCAATGTCATGCTCTTAGAGCTACTTAAACCAGAGATGCAACAATTCAAATTCAATTGACCAATTCTAATTTCTGTTTCCTGGTCTGACCTCCTGATAAAATTTTGGATGATAACAGTCCTTAAAAAAAACTTTTGTTTAAATGTAGGTCCTGTGACCATCTCTGATTTTAACTGATACTTATTTCCATCAGAAAATTGTGTCACACTCTATTTTATTTTACTTTTATCCCCTGATTAATCCTGGAATTGTTTTTTAAGTTTGATTTTAAATTATCTGTTAATTTCTATTAGATTATTCTTTTGAATAATGTGATTTAATTTCTCAGTTTAGTTCGCATTGGATTGACAGTCGGTTTATTCTTCTTTTTAGATATTACTCTTTGATATATAAAATAAATGACATTGAGAACTTTCCTGCAGCTGCAGGAAATATAGAATATATGACAAATAACTAGTTTATCTTTTGCTTCACATTGTTTACCTGACCTCCTCTCTTCTTCTCTGCCTCCTTAAACAGGGTTGTTAGGTGCAACAAGGCCTTATGTTTTAAAGCTGCTAATTAATAAAAGATAATAAGATATTCCTTTATCAGTCCCATAATCACAGTCCACACACTGCCTGTATGAACGCAGCAGCCCGGCACTCCATCACTAGCAGCAAAACAAAGATCTACACTTACACCAGAACTGACAGCGTGCCCATGGACTTTACATCTTTCCTGATGGAGATTATCCAGAGAATGGGGCACTCAGAGACTGACAGGAGGAGGAGGTGGAGCAGCACAACATCTACAGCAGGTGGGGAGGAGGCAACGATGGCATTGTGCAAGAAGGCGAACAAGCCGTTGCACACTTGGCTAAGAGCGGCTCCACACAAAGCTGTCGTACTGAGCATCTTTCTCCCGAATGCCCGCTCCCTCACTAGCAGGATGGATGATGTGAGGCTGCAGATTTCTAACCACCGCTTGGACAACTGTGTTTGCTGCTACAGAGGAGACAAACATAATTTCTTTGCCTTTTTACAATGCAATGACAATAAACGACTATCTATCTACAAGGGGAAATTCCAATTTACATCAGCAAAAAGTAGTATAGACAAAGCAGGTCACTGGCGACAATAACACGATAGAAATAGAGGACAAATAAAGGTAGTGTACACAAGAGCATTAATAAACACAAAAATATTATTAACATCTATCTATATTTCCTTTCAGATGATGCATCTGATTGATGCCCAACCTTTGTAATCACCTGCTTATGCAGAGGTTTCATAATTTAAGAAAAGGATAGTACAGAAATATTGATTAAATAAGCGTACTATGCTAAACAGCAGAGACAGCGGCAGTGCGTGCAGATATAGGGGCAGCGTGCTTTCATACATTGATTCTACAGTATTAACTGGAGGGAGAAAAGCAGAAAAAGTCTCCTCTAGTTTATGTGCATCTTGAGCTTCTGTGCTCTGCTCTTTGTGTCTTTAGCTCACGCACACACAGCAGAGAGTTCCTCTGTGCTATGTTCGTCTGAGACATCTGCTGTAGGAAAGAAAATTTAGGAAACCCTTGAATCCTTTCTTCCTCTTTGGAACTTTTGACAGCAACAAGGTGTGCTGTTTCTGATAGAGCGTCGCCACATCGGCGTAATCCCCCTCCACCAAACTTCACACTTGCCACAATGCAATCAGACAAGTACTGTTCTCCTGGAAACCGCCAAACCCAGGCTCGTCCATCAGATTGCTGGAAAGAAAAGCGCGATTGTTCACTCCAGAGAATGCGTCTCCACTGCTCTAGAGTCCAGTGGCGGTGTGCTGTACACCACTGCATCCGACACTTTGCATTGCAAACGCACTGTTCTTGAGCTAATCTGAAGGCCACATGAAGTTTGCAGAAAGTTGGCCACCTCTGCGCACTATGTGCCTGACCCCGCTCCATCATTTTACGTGGCCTATCACTTTGTGGCTGAGTTGCTGTAGTTCCCAATGGCTTCCACTTTGTTATAATACCACTGACAGTTGACTTTGGAATATTTAAGAGCGAGGAATACTGGACTTGTTGCACAGGTGACATCCTATCGTAATACCACGCTGGAATTCACTGAGCTCCTGAGAGCGACCCATTCTTTCTCAAATGTTTGTAGGAACAGTCTGCATGCCTAGGTGCTTGATTTTATACACCTGTGGTCATGGAAGTGATTGCAACAACTGATTTCAATTATTTGGAGGGGTGAGTGAATACTTTTGGCAATATATTGTATGAAGTAGGGATCACTCTTTATCAGAAACTCAATTGGGGGCATTTATACTTTTTAAATTATACGTAGATCTTTTTATATTTCTTACGCATTTATGAATTGTATAACGTGTCTGTAAAAAAACATAAAAGTAGTCATGAAATGACTGTGAAATTTTCTTAAGCAAAGTTTTCCAGTCTAGATTTTTCCCTGCTGTAGTGCAGCAGGTTCAAACTTTTCTTTCCAGTGTGAAGTATTCTGCTGCTTTCACCCCAGCGCTGATCAAGTGGCCTCCCCAACAGTGATCTGGCTCTAATAGCTTCATCACACTAAAAATGTAGGACTCAGAATGGTAGACACACATGCTTTTAAACATTTGTGGGAGATTCAATTAAGACTAATGCTGGGAGAGAGGCAGGAAGGAAGGATGAGGCTGCACAGCAGGTGACAAACTCCAACAATAATGTGCACCATTATCCCTAAAATGCAGCATTAAATAACACTGGAGCTGGCATTACCGGAGATTGGGAGCAGTAGTGAGAAGTGAAAAGTTGCAGGTGAAGTGAAAGATATCTCAGGAAAGATACGGATGCTGACAGGTGAAAGTGAATGGAAACAGAACGAGAGGAAGCATGGAGGCAGGGGAGAGAGGCAGAACTCACAGAGGAGCTATAAATACAGCCTGTGAGAGGGCCCTCGCTCCTGCATAAACCCACAATAAGATGCCCCCGCATTATTAGCATTCAGAAAGTGTAGCATTATAGCCCAGCTCCCACTGTGTCTACAGTAAAACCAATAAGAGGGAGGTATCATGGGATTGTGCTTTAGAAATATGGCACATTCTTCTTGCAGCAGAGCAGAGGGAGGCTGGGTGCAGAGGGGTGGGGGATTCAGAGATAGCAGGGCTCAGATACAGATAGACTCCCATTAAGTATTCAACCAGGAGGTCACAGCAGTTACAGCTCCTCCACAGAGGCTGAGATTTCCATTTTGCCATGTTAGAATTCATCCCTGTAGCTTTTGTGCAGTCACAGTCGTGCTACAGCGAGGGGATTTACAGTTTGTATCCAGAGGGCTGCTGCTTGTAAACAATAAGGAGCAGTTTATGGTGGGTGTTTGTCACCCAATAACTTCACAGTGGTCTGACTCAGCCAAAACACTCCTATAACCCATCTGTGTTTGGTACTGAAGCTTGGATCGCTGCCCCGAATACAGAAGAGTTAGCTCTTTTATCCTGCTTTGATGTTACAAAGTGATTTCACAAAACCATTATCTAATTCTGCCTCATTCTTATGGAGCAGGATTAACAGGGAACTAACTACTTCTAATGGTGACACAGAAAATTTTCTATTTATGATGTCTTTTAAACATTACAAAGCCAGGAGAGCAAGGCGGTAGCTACAGGTGGGGTTAGTTGTACTATGAACTGGTAAACCATGACCACGCCCACCCACAGACCTGGCTGGGCCCCTGGAAAATCCCCTGAATGGGCCCTCCCAAGGTTTGATTTGTTGATGATATAGATGCATGTGTGTTGGATCAGTAGCATTAGTGCTAGCATTCTGGCTAACAGTTACCTCATTTTGGAGCTGAAGGTGTGTCAAGCTATTATTCAGTTCTGATGTTGGAATTATTTATTTGTGGTACTTTTTAACCATTTCCACCACTTTTTTCCATCCATTATTCCCATATCTTTTTGCCAATTTTAACCAATTTGGCTGCTTTGTGCCAACTTGTGTAACATTATTGCCACTTTTATCCCATTTTTGCTGCTTTTTTGTCCGTTTCTGCCACTTTTTTAAGCATGTTTTGCCAATGTATGCATATTTTTTTTCCACTCTTTGTCTACGTTTGCCACTTTAATCCAGTTTTTGCCCCTTTTCACACATTTCTGTCCCTTTTTTTAATTTTGACACTTGCAACTTTTCACCTTTTCTGAAACATTTGTTTGCAACTTTTTGCCTTTAGCTGCTTTTTGGCACTTTCTGCCCATTTTGCCAGTTTTTGCTAACCTTGCCAAGCAGATGGATATGCCCATTTCCTTGTTTTTTCAATGGCAAATCCATCTTGTTAAATTCCCATCTGAAACATTTGGGCCCGGTTAGAAAGTGACAGGACCAATCAGCGACGAGGGGCAGTACTTTCAGTCGTGACATAAACAAGCAGCAGCAAGAGCTGGTGCAATTATGGAGGAAGAGATTAGCGTGGATGCTGCTAAAGCGCCAGTTTTATCAGAACTTGACGACATTTCTTCGTTAAAAGAACAAAGAACAGCAGTGAGTTTTCTTTTCAAAAACCACAAAAGTCGAGTACTTACATATCTTTAGTCACCATGGTTTACGTTATTGCACATGCGCAACTCGATAGCTGCTACGTCACGTGTTTTGTTGCACATTACAAGTTTTTTTCAAAGCCTCTGCCTTTTCTCAAACATTTCCTATTGAAGCTTTCATAGATGGATGTGTGAAGCAAATCCATCTGGCGTGTCAGGTTAAGTTATTTCTGCATGTAACCCATTTTGCTGCTTTTTGCCCAGTTTTGCCACTTGCTGTTCATTTCTTGCAACTTATAGCCATTTTTTGCCACTTTTGTGCCCATATTTGCACATTTTTTTGTGTGTTTTATTTTGCCACTTTTGCCCATTTCTTCAACATTTTTTCCCAACTTTATGCCGACTTTCACTGCCTTTGGCCATTTTTTGCTACTCTTTGTCTACTGTTACCACTTTTTACCAATTTTTTGCCACTTTTTCCAGTGTTTGCCGCTTTCACCCATTTTTGTTTTTAAATCTAAAATGAAAGACATGGAAGCAGATTCTATAGGATGTTGATGTTTTAGCTCAGCTGTTTTAGCAATTGATTCCCAGATATGACTCATAGATGGTTTAAATCCAAAATGTTGTAGTTTGTCTCTCTTTGTATTTGTATTTGTGTTTTTGCTGCTGCCTGTCTTGGCCAGGTCTCCCTTGAAAAAGAGGTTTTTAATCTCAATGGGACCAACCTGGTTAAATAAAGGTAAAATAAAATAAATTAAAAAATAAAATCTGTCTCCTTTTTAACCGCTTTTTAAACCTTTTTCACCCATTTCTGAAACAACACAAACCTTTTGCCTATTTTAGCAGCTTTACCACTTTTTATGCATTTTTTTTTAACTACATTTAACCCATTTTTGCAGTTTTTGCCACTTGCTGTTCATTCCTTGCCACTTTTTGCCACTTCTGTTCATTTTTTGCTACTTTGAGCCCATTTAAGGCCACCTTTTGCTAGTTTTTGCCCCTTTTTAGCCACTTTTAACCCATTTATGTCTCTTGATTATTTCATTTGCTATATTTCAAAAAAGGTGTCTCAATTTCCTCTAATTATTTTCTGGCTTCCTAACATTTGTGCACATCATGTCCTAGTTATAAATCCTGACAATACTCTTCCAATAGCTCCGTGTTTCCATCCACATTGTTAACTTTACCAATAAAAAGGTTATTCTGTTTGAATAACAGGGTTTTACATTTTGAAAAGAGCTTTATTTTACAAAAGAATTAATACATGAAATGTTTTGTTTCTTTGATAAGAGTGGTCTTTATTCAGGTTAAAACTAAAATATGGATATCACAGCTTAACCTTACAACTGACCCTGATTTGCTGACCTCCATGGGCCCCCCAGTTTGGCTGGGCCCCAGGAAGTTCTCCCCTTTATACTTCCTTATGGACAGCCTTTACCTAGTGACTGGATATGCTTGGATGCAGCTAAAGTGGCAGTTTTCATCAGAACTGGGCAATTTCCTGTATTTAAAGAAGAGCTAAGAACCACACTGAAAAGATGTTTTTGCTCTTTTCCTGACCAGCCTTGGTACTAGTTTGTGGTTCAGCTGCCTGCTGATGGAGGGATCAGAGCCTGAAAAAATCAAAAGAAATGTAAAGAACTGCACTGAAAGCTCCTCTTGGTTTAGAAGATGTCATGTCAACCAACTGGTTTTAGCACGGCTCTTCTCCCAAGCTGAAGTTATTTTGCCCTCCCGTATTTTTCCATATTTTGCTGCATTGATTTTACCCTCTACCTTTACAAGCCTTCCTGGGCCAGCTGCTGAGAAGCATCCCCACAGCATGATGCTGCCACCAATGTGCTTCACAGTGAGAATAGTGTGTTTGTGGTGATGTCAGTGTTTGGCATCTTGTCTGATGGCCAAAAGGCACTATTTTAGTCTCATCAGACCAAAGAACTTTCTTCTACTTGACCATAGAGTCTCCCACATGCCTTTTGGTGAACTCTAGTGGAGATGTAATCTGAGTTTTCTTCAGCAGTAACTTGGCTGGACCCTTGTTGAGTTAGGTCTAAAAAAGGGGTGAATATTTATGCAGTCACTTTCACGTTACATATTTTCATTTGATTGACATTACTTTGTAGAATTTTGTTTTCACTTTGACATTAACACATTTTTTTGAATATTTTATGCCTTTAAAACCAAATTACGTTCCCATGATTGATGTATAAAATCAATAAAATCAATAAAAGAGCTGCTGTACCTCACAGGACTATTCTTTGTGTAATAATGCTTAAATAATGTATAGAATAAAGAGGATAGACGTATCTCTGTGTGTTGGAGCTGAATGTGTCTGTCTCTGCTTGGTTTCCTCCACTGACCCCGATACTCCCCGGAGATTGGATCATCCCTCTGTTAGGCTGGCTGAGCCTGATAACT
Source organism: Cheilinus undulatus (assembly GCF_018320785.1). Taxonomy (NCBI): domain Eukaryota; kingdom Metazoa; phylum Chordata; class Actinopteri; order Labriformes; family Labridae; genus Cheilinus; species Cheilinus undulatus. The sequence goes on from NC_054872.1 coordinate 47,887,929, forward strand.
CCTTTAGCCGATAACAAGCCGGGACAGACGGGAGACATACAAGTGGGAGAGAAGAAGACCCACCTTCATGTGTGGTGGAGGAACGAGAATATTTGTGTTTAATTTGTGCTGATGTGTCTGTGTGTGCGTGTTTGTGTTGTTCACATCAAACAATGGGAGGGAGGTGTTCCTTGGCTCCCTGTTTGCGTTTGAAAAATGACATGAATGGACGCCTTTAGAAGCAGCGGCTCCTCTCTCTTTGTGGGAAGAAAGGGAAAGCAGGGTGTAATATTGGCGGAGTGAAAAGAAGATGAGTCATGTCGTCTTTAATGAAAGCACCCCCGGCATCTGTGTGGAGTTGTGGTTGGCACCATCAGCACATTGTTATCTCCCTCTGTTCCCCGACTAAGAGGCAGCGGCCGACCTCCTGGGGCCGACGTGTGGCACAGTCGCACTAGAGGCCATTAAAGACAGGCGACAGCACCTGGCAAATAGGAGGAACGGCAGAGAGACGGAGGAAATGGGAAGGAAAAAGGAGCCAGAAAGCCACATGAGAAAGAGAAGAGAGAGCAGCTCATTATCGCACAGAGAGCTTGTATCACAGGCTGCCTGTCGGCCATGAAATGGTTCCCTGGTGGAGAGGACGTGTGGGGAGGATGGAAAATTTCAGTCCGGCTCAGAGTGGTTTCCTAATTAGATTTAGACACGATAGGTGTGAGCCTCCTGACCTGCCAGGTCAAAATTATCCTGGTGTCACATGGACCTAGAATAATTGAAAATATGAATTTTTATTGAGGAAATTCAACGTGAATGCCCCCTGGAGTCAGAAAAGTGTGGGATTAATTTTGGGCTTTGAGTCTTTATTTGTATGTTAGATGTAAGGAGACAGGAAGCAAGAGAGAGAGAGATGCACGTAACTGTGTGAGACTGGAGTCAGATCAATGACCAGTGGAAGAGGACTAAAGGCTTTTGCACACTGAGTCAGTTTTTTGCATGTTAAAAAAGAAAATCGATCTTGTGTTCTAATTTTTTTACACACTGATGCTGAAACGTTTGTCCATTATAATTTTTTTCGGAATTGGTTTTGATTGAATGCACATTTTCTCCATTCATATTAATGGAGTATGATGATCCAGATCAGAGCCTGCTGCTTCCTGCTTGCTCACTCACAGTCCTCCCTGTCTCTTTCCCTCCCGACAGTTGTGTAAAGATAGAGGAGATCTTAACGTCAAAGGCCCAGGTGCATTGGTCGTAGAGCCCTGGATTGGTAAAAATGAAGCATGAATCAGTCTTGTATTGAGACATGTTTTTATTTTACTGTTTTTAATATTGTTGTAACCCCTTGTTCTCCTGTACTAACAGACATACAGAGCTCTGACTATCCAAATCTCCTTTGGATTTTTAAATTAGCTTTAACTTGTGCTTCTTGGGCAAATTTGATATTTTGTTTTTACTGTTATAGGATTAATAATGCCAATGAAGTTACAAGTACAGAAGGACAAAAATGTATGTACTAGTAAAAACTCACTTTAATATTAATCTTCAAACTATCAAAGTGAGACACCTTGGCATACGTGTGATGAAAACTCTCTTAAACATAATTTCATAAGGTTTGTACAGGAGGCCTGAGATTTAGTCTCTTTTATAAATAAGCTCAAATATGCTTATTATGAAACAATCTTGTTTTCCCCTTATCTAATTTTTGTTAGAGCATAAAGTTATTCTGATTCCATAATCAGATTGTACCAGATTGAATCATTCTGTATTTTAATAAATTGTCAGTGCATCGAATCGTAGCCTTCAGTTAGCCTGGGTTTGGAGGCCATATTTAGTGGGTCATGGATGACTACCTGGGGAAAAATGAGGCAAAAAGTGTATGATGTGCTTTTATTTTGAAGGAAATGCCCCCATCTCTTTGTTCTGTTACCTCTTCTGCTCCATCTGGAGTCCAAATTGTCCCATTTCAGTAAATGCATTTTGTTATGATTAAACATTTTCAGAGGTTTGGGTCACGATTTGTCATTATTGGTTAGTGGCAGTGGGTCCTGATGATAAACTAGTGGAGAATCACCGGTTTAAATGATGATGAGAGTAGGGATACTACATCAAGAACTAAATCTGACTCATGAGCAGAGTCAGACTCAGATTCACTGTCTTTAAACCTTATTTCAACGGGCTTCATGTTCTGAGCTTAGTAACGAGTGAAATCTCCATCTTTATATCACGTCCTCAGCCAAATAAGTCATGGTCGTGTTCGTTGTCATTGTGGTGAAGTTGTTGACTTGCTATGACTCAACACCATTAGTTTTGTTCATTGTGAGTGTTGGGGTTGTTCTCTATGGTGGCGTTAGAGGTGGTGACAGAGGTTTTTCGTATTTCTTCTAAAAGAAGCCACAGCTGCTCTGCAGACATATTGAAGCACTGTTCATTTTCACTATTCAGTCTTTAAAATCTACACATCTGTCCCGTCTCATCTGTCATGCTAGCTAATGTCTCTGACATACATAAATAAATCATTTCCTCTCTGCTTGTATTGTGGAATAGGTCCAGCAGCAGCTTGATGTCACTGAACATATAAACATGGTTTTAAATTGCAGCCAGTTACTCAGGGGGACTGTGTTTGCTACCTGACGCTTTATTGACTGGCTAGATTGCATACAAATGATGCATGATGGATGGATGCATGCAGGCCTGCCCACAGAGCTGGCTGGGCTCCTGAAAAACCCAGAGAAATGGGCCCTTCCCAGTTGTGATTTATTGATTATATCTATGTATGTGTGTTGGATCAGTAGCATTGGTGCTAGCTTCCTGGCTAACATTTAGCTCATTTTTGAGGTGAACAGTGTGTCAAGATTATTGGGGGTTCTGATGTTGGAATGATTTCTTGTGGTGCTTTTTAACCACTCTCGCTTTTTTCCATCCATTGTTGCCACTTTAAAACATTTTTGCTGCTTTTCATCGATTTCTGCCATTTTTTAACCACTGTTTGCCCATAATTGCTTTTTTGCCCCTTTTTCTGTTTATTTTTTGCCACTTTTTGCCAATTTCTTCAACATCTTGCTGCGACTTTTTGCCAACTTTAGTTGCCTTTGTATTTTTTTGCCAATTTTTGCCACATTTCCGTCATTAATGCTACTTTTTTGTCACTTATATCCTGTTTTTGCCCATCTCTGCTATCTTTTGTCAACTTTTTGCCTCCTTTAGATGCTTTTTGACAGGATTTTTTTCTTTATTAAACTCATTCTTGGCCCATTTTGCCCAAGATGTATGGTTTGTGTGTGGGAAAAGTGTATTTTTTTTACTAATTCATCACCTTTGAGATGCCATTTGCAATGAGTGCACATTGAGTGTACATTTTCATAGTTTGATGACAAGGAAATGAAGTTAATTGTTTAGTCTTAATTTAATTCCATTAAAAATGTTTTGGTAATTTTCTTGAGATCTTGACTTGTCTGTCTCCTTTTCTCCAAATAATAATGATGATTTTTATTATAATCATGTGTGGTTTTTTTTCAACCTAGTGAAGTAAAAATACTTAATGAATTATCACTGTAGGGAAATAAAATGAATGCATGCATGAATGGCTTCTGTGCAAACTGCAACATGTGGTCGAAGTTCTAGGGGAAATTTGGGTCTCAATTTTTCATCAAAAAGGTGTCAGTAGGTGCAGACTCTGACTCAGTCAGAAGCAGAAAATAGTCATAATGACTTCAGACCCTTTAGGATTATTGGGACATATGATCTATTGCCACAATATGCAAATGGAGCAATGATTTCTGATTATTAGGGAGACAAATTGGGCCCAAAATCTGACCTCAGGTAGTCTGCTGTGCAGCCTACTTTATGCTGAATAATGGGGGGAAAGATGAAGTTGTGTTGACAGCAAGAAGCCTTTATATAAGCCCGTGTTCTTTGTAACTGTTTTTGTTAAATGAGGATTTTTATCATCACTTGCTATATGCATAAAGTAGCCTAGATCAGTTCAGAGCAATATAACACAGTTGAGTAATTTCAACGTTTTTTTCCACAATCAGACTTAAATTACCAAACACAACAAAGTTTGGGGAAAACACTCGAATCTGGAAATCCTGAGCATCTGTGCAGCAGGAAGGCTGAATTAAAATGCAAGAAAAACAGCCAAGTTCAGTCACAGTTTCATTGTTTCCCTTGTTTGAATGGGGGCAAATTCTATCTTGAAGCAGCCTGAGCGATCTAAAAGGCCACACATATGATATAATAACTGAACACCTGACCTTCCTTTTAGGACTTATCACAGGCCAGAGTCACAAATTTCCTCTGCTTTTAAGCTCAGCAGAAGCTTTGAATAAACCAGTAATAAATCAAAGATGCTCTAACAGTGCCCCCTTGTGGACACAGTGAGAAAAGTGGCGCTTATCAAGCCTGTCTGTGCTGCTGCTTTGTATGTGTGGCTTCACTTTTAAACCCACAATGCAGCCAAACCAGTTCACAGTCATTTTAAAGTATCATCTCTTTTTCATGTGATTTGATGTGTTTATGGTGAGGAATGAAAAAGAAGCTCCTGCAGGTCAACGCAGACATCATACCAAGAGTAAAAACATGAATATTGCCACATCCCTGATGATGGTAGATAATGGAAACCCTGACAGCAGGCCCAAATGTTTTGAAAGACTTATCCAGCTTCATTTCACACAGCAGCAAATACTACAGAACCTTTCCAAATGCCAATCTCAACACAATGCCCGTCAGTCCAATGTGCACCTGGACATAATTATGCTAATTTGAAGTAATTAGCCAAGAAAGCTGCTCGTGCTAATGAGATGTTGCAGGAGAAAAAAAAGAAGGAGTACAGACTAATTTGGGATAATGAGCACGACAATGTGCAGCACAAAACAGAGAGTGAATGTCTTATTCTTTTTAGAGGATTCCTAAATGCAGAAACAGCCACCCACAGACTCAATCTTCACACACTCTGCTAATTCAACCCAGCGTGTTTGGCACTCAACTCTACCGTGGCCCTCATGCCAACTGTGCAAATATTCAGGGAAAAAAAAATTACCAATACATAAATCATGTCACAAAAATGTAAAAATTAATATGTAGAATAAAATGCAATACAGTACAAATTAATGAAATGTAACTACATTAAAGAAATCACTGAAAAAAAAGTACTTCCTGCAAAAAGGTACTTTACCTGATGTGTCAACTTTATGATCGTCTTTGAGAAATACTAAAGCTTCAGGAAACAATGTAATTGTTTTGAATACTGAAAATGTTGTGCTTTTTTTTTTTTTAAAAAAAGAATAATAGCAAAAACATTTTAACATCCCTGAATTTAAGACATTTCAGTGTGTGGAATTACCCTGCATTCTGCAACAAACATTCATCATTCTGATAAAAGAATTTAATATTCTGCTGAACAAAAGTCATCATATGTTTGATAAATGTTACTATTTTGTTTTTTTGTTTTTTTATTTCTACAGACATTTTGTCTTGTCGGTTAACTATGTGAGGTTCTTAAGAACTATTTTTAGATTTTCCAGAAAAAATTACATTGATATGTAAATAAATGCAATTTTTTGCTTAAAATATTTAATATTCTGCTGAAAATGCTTAACCTGACTTGTCAGATGGATTTGATTCAAACATCCATCGGGTAAACCTCTCATAGATGGTGTTTGGGAAAGGGCAGAGCCTTTGAAAAAAAAACTCAGTCTCTCTCTGTCTTTCACATCTTTATGAGCCAATCAGAGCAACAAAACATGTGACATCACTGCTACTGAGGAGTAAACTCCATAGAGAACTGCATAACACGCACCATGACGACTGTAGACATGTCAGTACACGACTTTTGTAATTTTTAAAAGAAAACAACTCACTGCTGTTGTTTGTTCTTCTTTTAACGAAGAAATGTCATCAAATTCTGATTAAACTTAACCTTTCAAAGCAGATGGATACACCTGTTTCCTAGTTCTTCACTGGTGAATCCATCAAGTTGGCATCTGAACCATTTGGGCTCGTCAGAAAGTGACAGGACCAATCAGCAATGAGGGGCAGCACTTTCAGGTGCGGCAGAGTTGTGACGTGAGCAAGCAGCAACAAGAGGTCAGTGCAGTTATGGCAGAAGACATTATCGTGGATGCTGCTAATTCGCCAGTTTTATCAGAACTTGACGACATTTAAAAGAAGAACAGCAGTGAGTTGTTTTCTTTTCAAAAACCACAAAAGTCGTGTACTGAAATGTCTACAGTCGCCATGTTTCGTGTTATTCCTTAGTAGCTGCGCATGCACATCTCGATAGCTGCTACATCACGTTTTGTTGCTCTGATTGGCCCGTAGAGATGTGACAGACAGAACATTCATCCAATCACACTCCAAGTTTTTTTCAAATCCTCTGCCCTTTCCCAAACATGTGAAACAAATCCATCTGGCATGTCAGGTTAGATAAAACCGGCGCTTTAGCAGCATCCACTGGTCCATTGGTCCTGTCATTTTCTAACCAGGCCCCAATGATTCAGACGGGAGCTTTGCAAGATGGATTCGCCAGTGAGAAACACGGAAACGGGCGAATCCATCTGCTTTGCAAGGTTAGAAAATGCTGGAATCCAAATGAAATATCGTATTTGACCTTCTGCAAAAATGTGTGAATTCTGCTTAAAATAAGCAGAATCTTGTGAGCACCAGAAACTTAGCTGCACTCAAACAGAACTTTCTGGTGCACACAAGAAAGTATCTCACGAGCAAGAGGAAGTGTTGTGTGCACACTAGAAACTACATTTTTCTGCCAGTGTCCCTTTGGCTGGAAGGAATTGAGCTAGAGAGCAGAAGGTCGCTGGTTCGAGTCCTGGTGGGAGCGGAGCCTGACCTTGGCCTGGTAGCTGGAGAGGGTCCATCACCTCCTGAGCACTGTCGAAGTGCACTTAAGCAAGGCACTGAACCCCCCAACAGCTCACGGCAGCACTTAGCAATGAGCAGCAAGGCCATCACTGTATATGTGTGTAATATGTAAAAGCAACTAAACAGTGTAAACTTTGAATTTCCCTTCGGGGATGAATGAAATACGACTTTACTTTAGAGCAGAGAGCATCAGCTAAGAGCCATGTTTTTCCTTGAAGGAACTTTTGGGGCTGGACTTTCAAATAATCTACAATAAATAGCCATATTGTTCTTATTAATATGTTTTTAAAATATTGTCTTTTCTTTCAGATGTATGCCATTTTTTTTGCCCTCTAAAAGTGAGATCAGCCACAAGGGGGCGATTGAGATATTTTTAGCTGAATATTTTTATGTTCTCTGTCACTGAGTTTGATGCTAATATGATTGGTGACAAACCTGTGCAAAAAAACAGGTCTTTAGTTTTGGTTCTTGGTCAGAAAAATGCCTGAAGTTGAAAGAAAACAACCGTTTTATTCAAGAATGAACTAGTAAGTTTGTGTTTAATGCATCATTTCTGCTAATAATGTCTGGTGGATTTCTGTAAAATGGATCAAACATTTAACCAATCTAGGCAATTCTTTCAATCTCATTTGTTTTAGAGGCTTTTTTCATCACTGCAGGGAATTAAATTTTTAAAAAATTTACATTATGCACATCAATTAATTTTTTTTCTGCATATTTCATGATTTAAAATGTCCTGGGGGGCAGGTGGGACGATGTGGGGACCCTGATGATGATTTCTGCTGTAGGGGGCTCCATAGAAATGCGTAACCTTCTGAAAATTAAGGTTATAAATTAAAAAAAAAAAATTGCATTCTGCTAAAAAATGTTTTAACTTATTTGTAAAATCTGCTACAATGTGCAAAAAATATTTCAAGTTTTTTTTTTTAATATTAAATATTTTGCAAACTATATTTAATCTTCTGTGTGAAAAAACATGTCCTCATCCAACATAAATTTTTTTATTACAAATTATTTAAAATTCTGCTAAAAAATGCCTCCTCTCTGAAATATATGATCTTCTGCAAATCATATTTTAAATTCTGCCCAAAAATATTTAAAGTTTTGCAAAATAGAAAGAAAAAACATCCACTGACGAATATTTCTGTAGCTTGAGGTGTAAAGTCTGCAAAAAAATATCCTTATTTCATAAAAGTAAGTAACTGTAAAATATTTAACATTTTGCACAAAAAACACCTTCTCCCAAAAACAATTATTCAAAATAATGTAAATTTATTTCACATTCATATTTGACACTCTTTGACATGTGTTAAACTTCATGATTTTTTTCTTTTGTTTTAAATTATATGATTCTTTTTTTAGTCTGGTGAAGTATTCGTACAGTTAACCTTCAGGGCCACCGTACATTATAGCTGTGAGCCTAAAATCAAACATTTTTTTGATCACTTTCTTTGCTACCTGCCACAAACATGCCTCCCTGCTGCTATTTTGGCTCTGTAACCCCATTGACCTGACAGACGAGTGTCAGGGAAGAGCCACATGTCAGCTGCAGGTGGAAACTCTCAGCAGGGAGCGATGCCGTACGACTGGACGGCTCAGTGTGAGGACAGGATAGCACGGCACTGAGGGGCTGCAGGTAAGAGGGCTTCTCTTTTCATCTTTGGAGCCTTTTCTACACTTTTAAACTTTATTTCACGTGTTTCCTCGGTAGGATAGAAGCAGAAGGTACTGCTTTGGTTCTCTGTGATGTGTTGCAGCTGCATCTTTTAGACTCTGAGGTGATATTTGGCAGGAAATGGAGAGTAGTGCACAGTAATTCATGCATTGATAGTATGCCATGCCTTACTTCATTAATTAATTCATGCATTAATGAATGTATCAAGTCAGGCATGATACATTACTGGTGGCTCCCATGTGTTTAAAAAGTATACTTTCAGTTTATGGACCCTAAATGCAGTCAAAACTTTGTTTTCTCAAAGACACGTCCAATGTTAAACTTTTGTTCTTTCCTCAGATGTAGCTGGCATCTGAAGAGGTAACCTGAGGTTTCATGAAGTTGTGTGAGAAAAAGGTAAAAGCAGAGCTCCATTTTAATGATCTGCTCCCTTAAATATGGTTTAAGCATGTGTAATATGTCCCCGTTGTTTCTCCTCAGGTTATCAGTTAACGTGGGCATCAGTTTGGAGGTGTAACCCTCTGAAGATGTACGGCCTGTACCTGGAAGCAGTCAACGATTACATCAACGAATCCTACGGCGAGGATGTGTGGAGGCTGATCGAGAACCGAGCAGAGATCCCCCACCTCAAGTTTGTCAGACATCAGATGTACAAGTAGGTGATTGTGTGTTTAAATCATGCACGTATTTTATCCTTTCTGCAGAATAGAAATCAGACATGCTGGAAATCAATCCAATCAAAGCAGTTAACCTTCTGAGACCTGACCTTGGAATGCATTTTTAGTTTCTTCGACTTATTAAGAACGAGTTGGACCTGAGAGGTTTCAATGCTCAGCCTTCTCTTTGAACAGAAATTAAATTTGGCCAAAGAAGTATGTTCATTAGCAACACAAATTCTCTAAAATTTCAAAGAAGCTACCTTAATTTTAGTGAAAAATAAAACGTAATTCATAAAAAGTAACCTAAAATTTCTTAAAACATTTCTCAAATTTTTCAGTGGAACTATTTCATAAAGTTTAAACATTCTAATAACTCCTGAAATTAAAAAAAAAAAAGATAAAAAATGAATCCGCAAAATCTCAAAGCAAATCCTGCAAATCTTACTATGAAAATGACTCAGACCTCCAAATAGATTCCAATAAATTTCCCCCCAAAATAAGGAAATTTCAAAGGGCATTGTCTTCCCCCAACTTCAGTCGAATTCCCCAAATCAACAAATATACCTCCCAAGTTTCCTTAAAATGCCAAAAATAAAATTAAAGCAAATTCCCCCATAAATAACTTGGATTAAATACCCCAAAATTGCAAATAAATTTCCCAAATTGTATGAAATGTCAAAAAATCTCCCAAATATGTATAAAAATTCCCTTTAGAAATGCTAAAAAAAAATCCACAGCAAAAAAAAACAAAAAACGCCCAGTTAAACTTTCAAAGGACACAAATATTTCACAAAATTTTCATGAAAATTCTCTAAAATTTCAAAGATGCTACCTAAATTTTTGTAAAAAATAAAATATACTCTTGAAGTTTCCCATAAAAAGTACCCCAAAATTTCTTCAAATATTTCTCAAATTTTTCAGTGGAACTATTTCATAAATCCACAAAATCTTAAAGCAAGACCCCCTAAAACTTCAAAGCAAATTCCCAAATTGTACCATGAAAATTACCCAAATATCCTAATAAATTCCCATAAATCTCCCCAAAAATTAAGGAAATTGTCTTCCCTGAACTGAAATTAAATTCCCCAAATCAATAAATATACTTCCAAATTTTCTTTGAAAATGCCAAAAATAAAATTAAAACAAATCCCCCCATAACTTAGATTAAATCCCCCAAAATTGCAAATAAATTTCCCAAATTGTATGAAAATTAAAAAAAATCCCCCAAATATATATAAAAATTCTTTGAAAAAATACTAAGAAAAATCCACAGCATAAAAACTTCCAATGAAACTGTCAAAGGACACAAATATTCACCAAAATATCAATGAAAATTCCTGAAAACGTTAATTAGCAAATTCCTCCAGTATTTCAACTTAATTACTTAAACTTTAATGGACATCCCAGACAATTATTTTAAATATTCTACTAGTTCAAATTATTTCTGTGTTGCAGGGAAGCCAGACTGTCATGTCCTCTTTGTGCATGAAGGATCTTAGGAGGTTAAAGCATCAAAAACTTACAGTTCTGCTTCATTCAATGTTCTGCTCTAAATGTTGAAAAATTAAAGGCCAAAGGACTGTAATATGCACCGGGTAGATTCTCCTCCCTTGGTAACATGAGGTCTAATTAGGACCTAAAGCCTTTTGTCTGCAGCTGAACTGCTGAGTAAGTGTGGTTAATTATGATGTTGCACTTTCTGAAAGTGGAGTAAAAAGTTCTATGGTGTTGCAGCATGCAAACTTGTACTGTGTAATTAATGCGATGGTTATTCAAAGGGGACCAGAGAAGAAAATTTGCAGCCAGCGCCTGCCAAACAAAGGCAAAGAGTTGGCTGAGACTGATAAGAATTCCATTTATGTTACACCATGCAGGCTGGTTGTGCTTCCAATAATTAAACTTTTTGTGATGGTTTAAACTTATTTTTTTTCAGCGGTAGAACATAGTTTGTATTAGGCGTTTAGGCTCTAAACTCCTTGTATTCATTTTAAAGCCTCAATCGGTGCTTGCAGGTGGATGCAGGTGGGGTTTGGGGATTTTTAGGTGCAGCACCTGTATGAGACAGGAACAAGTGGGAAAAGAGATGAGGAGAATGAAAATCTTGCAGCTTGAATAGACCGACAAAGTGGAGGATGTGCATGATAGACTGTGAGAATGACATATTTGAAATATGAGCCTGTGCACCTTGAGGTGTCTGATGAACTATCTCACAGGCATCGTTCCTTTTATCTTTTATCTCATTTGATGAAGAAGGAAGATCATATTTATACTAATATAATTGATGCTTTTATATGTTTTAGTCTTGAAAACAGCAAAGCAAATACACAACTAAATATGATATAAAAAGTGTGATTTTGCTCCTTCTTTGCAGTGATAACCTGATCCTACGGTTGGCGAAGGCAGCAGGAGAAGTTCTGGGAAAAACTCACGATGAGCTGATGTACGCCTTCGGTGTCTACATGGTAAAGAGGATCGGGAACTACGGATACGAGCGGATCCTAAAGGTGATACAGAAGCCTCCTCAAGTTGTCTTTAACCAGCTAGCAGTAGTCTCTCTACCAAAAGATCTGGGGTTCAATCCCAAGCTCTGGCAGTGACATGTCTATTTGTCCCTTAGTACTGAATCCCACCACTCTGTCAGTGGCATGTAAATGTGTACTTGGGAATGAATTGGATTAGCAAATAGCAATGGATGAACACTTTAAATAGCAGCCTTCACCATCATTGTGTCAGTGGGTTCTGATTGGGTAAGTCCACATAGCCCTGAACCCTACGCAGAAGCCTACACACAAAGCCAGCATGCACTTTCCTCAAAAATCTAACTACGTGTTGATGTGATGTAGACCACACCTGTGTTTGGTTCACTGGGTAGCACTGGCCGACTGTCAGCCTCTGCCTAATGTCTACAGGCAAACTGTGTTTACTCTAGAACAGGGTATTCAGTTACAAATTCAACCGGGCCAAATTTTAAAATCAAGAAATGTAGCTGGGCCAGACATGTTCAGCACCCAGTAAGCAGCTGGAAATGTCAAATTCGAACCAATACAGATCAATTTGATGAAAAATATGTACTTTTAATTCATAGTCTCCCTTTTAAATTTGGCAGCATGACAAAAGCACATGAAAAGTGCATAAAAACACAACAACAGAGCTGTATTTGAGCACAACCTAAGATAGAAGAAATTGTTTTTTCTCTTGAATAAAAATGAAATAAAGAGATTGAAAAAATAAAACGAAATTCTGTAAATATTGATATTGGTCACATCTTATCTTGGGGCTACTTCTGTCAGCATGGATAGCCACGCTTCAAAACATTGCAGTGCATTGACGGTAGGCTGTTGCTAGGCTACACGGAGTGTTGCAGTCACGGTCTGAAATACAGGGGGGATTTATGAAAACCTGCGAAACAGGTTGCCCTCTGCATCTCTGGCATGACCACAGGCTGGGGCACTTGGGGGTTGGTTTTGGGCCGCATGTGGCCCCCGGGCCAGTTATTGAATAGGCCTGCTCTAGAGAAAAATGGGTACAAACGGTGATGTAACAAGTCAAATTTACTTGCCAACATTTGAAAGACATCAGACGTGTACTTCCCTATCTGTATGCAAAAATCTCTGCAACCTGCCTGATTCAGCCGACTTCCATCTTCTCCAATGTCTGTGCACATTTCTTCTTCGCAATGAATGCAGCACAGTCATCTGCTGATAAATGTTCAACTCCAACATAATATGGTTGGTTTCAGTTGCAATACTTTCCAGTACTGGAGATCAACACAGAAACTAACACACAAGTATCTAGCACTAGAAACCATTTTGGCCACTATGGCGTAGTCATGAAATGGTAAAATGCATGACAAGTTTTCTTGACTGAAAATGAACCTATTACATGAGGTCAGTCAGGATCAATAATAGCTGATAATCTTAAAGATCTCATTCACTGATTCAGAAAAACAGAAAACTCATAGGGAGACATGACAGCATTGACAGTAGAGTATCTGTATCTTTGGCCGTGGCTCTGTAGGGCTGAAAGGAAAGCATTTGTGTCCTAGTTTAAAAAAAACACACATTTAAATAGATTAAAGTTAAGTAAATCTCTCTATTTAGAATTTCTAAGCAATAGACACCAAATCTTGTGAAATAATCTTTATTGTTTCTTCTGTAGGTGTTGGGCCGAAATGTCCGTGACTTCATCAATGAACTGGACAACCTGCACGAGTATTTCCGCTTCTCCTTCCCCAAAGTGCAGCCGCCCAGCTTCTGCGTGGAGGAGGAGTGTGAGACGAGCCTCACGCTGCACTATCGCAGCACCCGCAAAGGCTTCACTCAGTTCGTCAAAGGTAACGAGAACTACAGAGCAAGTTATGTTGGGCTATAAAAACAGCATTGCTTCTGCTTAACTAGAAAGACATACAGATATGAAAGCAAATGACAACAAAGAACATAAAATGCACCAAAGGTGCAATGACGGAGCTGCACAGTTGTGCAGGTATGAACATGATCAGGTTCTAAGGCACAGAGAGACAGAAAAAGGGACTCTGGTTGTGTCCATAAAACTTTCTAGTTTGCTAAGATGAAGCACACACTATCTAATTCTGACTGAATTCTTTCTTAGCCAGAGGTGACCTTCTCACATCCATGACCAGTCTGTGTAATTGACTCTTACAGGGCAGCTTTCTCAAGTGGGACGGCAATTCTACAACACAGATATTGAGGTGGAAATCCTGTCTAAAGAGGAGACGGAGAAAATGACTTATGTGGTACGTACTCGGGCTGAAGTCAAGTATGAGACGAGCTGTAGGAGTCTGACCTTGACCTATGGCGGCTCTATCAGTGTAGAAATAACTCCATCATATTCTAATGAGATTCCTAGAAGAGTTTTGTTTACACTCAGACACCCAGAGATTACTGATGGAGAAAGATTTAATGGAACAGGACTGAAGGTCAATTTACCTTTTTCTGTAGAAAGACTAACTTGAAAATATTCAACCCTGTCAATAAAAAAGCTAAATTCCTTTTCCTGATTAAAAAGAACTGGTGTTCATTTTGGCCCTGCATACTGTGTGAGCTTGTTAAGGTAGAACTGTTAATGCTAAAAACCAGGGGTAGCATGCATGCAAATGTCAAATTATTTACTTTTTTCTAAGAATCTACTTTTTAAATCTGCTTTGATGAATCTCAGAATCCTGTAGATAAGATGACTAGACTCTTGAATTGATGATTTATATAAAAAACAACAAAGACTAGTAGTCACCCATAGAGCTAAGCGCCTTTTCAGGGGTTAATTAAACACTTCTTATGGCTCCTTTTTGCTCTTTACATAGTTCCATAACCTTGGGCAAGCTTGGCCTTTTATAGTCAATTTGCTGTTACAACTTCAGATTGAGTTTCTTTGTGGTCTTTCAAAATAAAAGTCTGTTTTTATTCAAACACAATATTAAAGTGGTTCCAAACTGTGAAAAACTTGAAAATCAAGCATAACAAAGCACTGTTTCCTGAAAAAATCTTTAAAATAACAAAAATATGTGCCCCTGGCCTATCAGCAACCCCTCAAGTACCAGAAAAATCCATTCCCTCCCCCATCTTTTTCTCCACCTTCCAGAAAATAAGTGCTGAAACAAGCCTTCCTCAGATTTTCCCCTAATGATGTCATGTTGGGAGTTAGCTCCGCCCCCAGGTTCGGTTGGCCCTTGCTTGGAAGAAAGCTCTGCCCATCTCTCCTGAGGATCAGGAGAGCACAGCTGAGAGGAGAATCAGGAGAACCACATGTATCATAAATGTATCATAAAGATATTTATCAAATATGCAACAACAGGCTTTAAGGGGTTAATGTGATGATCTCAGAAAGATTTTTAGTTTCAGTTTGTACAATACATAAATTAAAGTTCGACATTCTTCTTAACACTGCTGTTAAATAATTTACCATACAGTAAACCAAAGACAGATGTTATTGAATGTATTTTTGCAAGTTTTGATACTATGAAGAGATTAACCTTCTCATTTGGGTCCTAAGCTGAAAAGTTTGGGAATTCTGCTGACCAAGTGTACTGTTCAATTGTAGAAAGAGGAAATAAAAGAACAATTCTACCCAACACATCGGCTTTAGACGGTCTCTAAGAGCAACAACAAAAAACTATTACATTATATCGCTGATTTTTGGCATAACTAAAATTTTGACAAATACACCTAAAAATTTATTTTTCTTTTTTTTGGGGTTGATATTCCTGAAAAAAGACATGTATGTCAATTTTTTAAATAAAATGTACCTTACTTATCAAAGTTTATAAGATAAACTTGTATCATCTAGCTGTGCAGATGATCATTTATAAATCTCATAACCCCATATTTTATTCATTATAGAACAAAAACAGTAAATATTAGCTCATTTTGAATTTGATGGCAGTAAAACATCTCAAAAAGCCGGGGAAGGGCAACAAAAGGTTGGGAAAGTAAGTGGTGTTGATGGAAAATAGTTGGTGGAGCATTTTGTTGACCTTGCAAAGCAGATGGATATGATTGTTTCTGTGTTTCTCACTGGCGAATCCATCTTGCAAAGCTTCCATATGAACCGTTTGGGCCAATCAGCATCAAGGGGCAGTACTTTCGGGCACGGTTGAGTTGTGACGTAAGCAAGCAGCAACAAGAGAAAAGTTTTATCAGAACTTGACGACATTTCTTCTTTAAAGGAAGAACAAAGAACAGCAGTGAGTTGTTTTCTTTTCAAAAACGACTAAAGTCGTGTACTGACATGTCTACAGTCGCCATGGTTCGCGTTCTGCAGTTTGGCATGGAGTTTACTCCTCGGTAGCGGCCATGACGTCACGTGTTTTGTTGCTCTGATTGGCCCGTAAAGATGTGAAAGACAGAACATATATCCAGTCACCCTCTGAGGGGTCTTTCAAAGCCTCTGCCCTTTCCCAAACACCGTCTACTGAAGGTTTCCCATCCATCTGGCATGTCAGATTAGCATTTCATAACTACTTAAAATAATTCGGAATAATCTGGAATTTCCCCTTGCAGGACTAATAAAGGAATATCTTATCTTAATTTGCAAAAATTCAGGAACACGACTGGGTATATAAGGAGCAAACTAGAGAGACAGAGTCTCTCAGAAATAAAAAAGGTTAACCAATCAACAAAAACTGTCTAAAAACTGTGGCGCACATATAGCCTAGCAGTCTAAGGTGCTACCCATGTATGTGGGCGGCCCAGGTTTGAATCCGGTCTGTAGCCTTTTGCCGCATGTCCCTCCCCAACTCTCTCCCGTTCTGGCTCTATCCACTGTCCTCCTATTGAATAAAGGCATGAAATGCCCATAAATAAATCTTTAAAACTGTTTAAAATCTATGGAACAATCAGTCCTCAAAGTAAAAGTGTGAAGACTTTGAATGCCTCACCATCTATGGTCCATAATATCATAAAAAGATCCAGAGAGTCTGGAGAAATCTCTGTGAACAAGGGATAAAGCCAAAGGTCAGTGTTGGATGCTTGAGATCTTTGGACCCTCAGGTGGTCCTGCATTAAAACAGGCATGATTCTGGACTGAGAATCACTGCATGGACTAAAGAACACTTCCAGAAAGAATTGCTCATTTAAAATAGACTGAGGAAAAATGGAAAACTGTTCTGTGGTCAGACAGATCAAAATATGAAATTCTTTTTGGTAACCATACCGCTGTGTCGTGCAGGAGCGAGACCATCCAGCTTGTTAGCACACAGTTCTGCAGCCCGCATCTCTGATGGTATGGAGTTGCACTGGTGCCTGTGGTGTGTGCTGCTTACACATCTGAAAAAGGAACTATCAATGCTGAAAAGTAGAGAGAAGTTTTAGAGGAACATTTGCTCCCATCCAGATGTCGTCTGTATTCCACTCTAAATCTCCCCCTGCAGGTTTATAAGATGAACTTCGACAACGCCGCTTTCAAACACCGCATGCCCCAGCAGAAGACTGCACCCAGCTACGAGAAGCTACCGATGAAGCGGGGGATCTTTTTTGACATGTTCCCCTTCAGCGTCATCTTCCGCCGTGACATGACCATGTACCGCATCGGTGACGGCCTCAAAGAGGTTTTCTCCGACCTCCAGGGTAAAAAAGTCAACGAGGAGTTCACCCTAGTCCGACCTATGCTGGAGTTCAGCTGGGATAATGTGAGTTTAATGAACTTTTTCCTTGTTTTCTGACCTTACTGCAGGATATCTAAGCTAGATGTATCTTTACTCTCATCAGATTTACACCCACTTGAACAACGTGTTTGAGCTGCTGTCTAAAGCAGTGGTGGAGAGCAAGCAGAAGGTCAACATCCCAAAGCTGAGCAAGGAGGAGCCGGACGAGAAAGAGGAGAGCGAGAAGGCAAAGAGGGAAGAAGAAAGAGGTACAAGTCGTTCTATTCTAATCATTATTTTATCACCAGAAATGCATTATGTATAAAAAGGGTTCATTGTAAATGTATGGGATCACCAAAGTGTCCGTCAAGTCACTCCCTTATCTTAGGCCAAGGTTATTGTGTCCGAACAGAGCAAAGTAAAATATTTATGCCACATTCAGGTGAAATGAATACTAAGCTGGTTGAAAATTCAAGCTTGTACTTCTTATTTTAATACAAAGTGAAATTTCCTGCATCCCTAAGGCAGGAATAATTATATTCTGAAAGAAAAAAGTGTTTTTTTGTGTTAATGAAAAAGGATGTAGAAGCTAACCAAACCAGCAGTCTGGCATAAACAAAATAAGGAGATTAATTTGTTGCATTTTGTCTGTTATGTAATTATTCCAAAGAGAAATGTCAGCAGTAATTTGTACTCTAATGCCATGTGTAAGAATGAATCATAACGGACATAATCCAAGACTTGAATGGCACGACTACAACAGAACAGAACTTTTAACAAGGTAATGAATTTGTAATATTCCTGCTATTCCCTAACTGTGTGACTGGAATCCACTCATGCTCTGTCTTCACACATTTATGCCCCCATTAACTGACTCTCTCAGCTCACAAACTGCTCCATCCATCCTCTCTCTGTGTCTGTCCCTCTCTCTCTCTGTCTGTCAGAGCAAAAAGCAGTGGAGGAGATGAAGGGCACAGACCAAGAGTACAGCAGCGCTCTCACTCAATACAACAGCTCGGCCAACTCCGGAGGGGAAGATATCGAACTGCTGGCGTTCCAGACTGTTACTGGTCAGAGCATTTTATATTTTAATGTCTTCGAATACGGCTCCGATTCTGGCCCAGTGAATTTCTACATTACATTAGCTGTTAAATCCATCCAAAACAACAATTTATATTGAAATAGTTTTAAAATGACCTAACATTTTATCTGTTTTAACAGAAATTTACTGGTCAGCCACTATTAGTAAATATTTTTAAAAATGGGTTTAGACTGGCAGAAATGCTGCAGAAATGGCCAGATTGAGTGATAAATGGGATCAGAGAGTGGCAAAAATGGGTGATAAGTGTCAAAATGGGTTGTAGAGTGGCACAAAGGGACAAAACTTTGCAGGGAAAGTGGTAAAAAGGGGTTAAAATGTGGCAAAAAATATGAAAAAATGGGTTAACCCTTTACCTACTGCCATAGCGCCGACGCCATGTTTAATATGTCCGTAGTATTATTACCGTAACTCCGTCAAAGTTTGTCCAATCAGAAAAATTCCAACAGTGGTGGAAAGCTGAGAATTGTGGGCATGCACACATATATGGCTCATTACAGTACTCCCAACCATATGAGGTAGGCATTTTTAGCAAAACATCAGTTTTGTATTGTTCTTCTTTTAAACTGCTGACAATTCCAACAGTACCTTGCTGCAGACAACATGGCCGGCATACATCCAATCCATACCGGAGTCTCAACCAGAAGTCCGCACATCTAAGATTAGGCTCAGGCATTAAAACCCGAATGGTTAGGTTCAGGATAAGGCAGTGGGGAAGGTGATATATTTGAGATCCAGCACCAATGGTTAGGCTTAGGCGCGAAAAAGACTGACAAACACTGGCAGCAGGGGCACAATGGGCATAAGTGGCAAAAATTAGTTAATACTGGTGCTATATCACAACTGGGGAGGGTCAATTCTCTGGGATTCTCAGGGGCCCAGGGGCAGGTTTGTGATAGGAATAGATTTCACTGGTAGTGCCTAAAAATTTACTGCGTTTTGAAAGGAAATACAAATGCTAATATAATAATAAATTAATCAGAAAAAAGAAATGGATCTGATTTTTGTTTATTTAAAAGTCTGACTCTTGACATCCTTTAAACAGCAGTGGGGATTGGCTCCAGCCCCACGATCTCAAATGGGACAAGTGGCATGGATAATGAATGGATGGAATATATCAATCGCCGCTCTGTGGCTGGTTGTGGTATAAACCATAGGGACTGATTTTAGAGTTAAAGGCTAAAAATGATAGATTTTAAGCATTTTGGTAGAAAACAAAAATATTTCAAATTTCATATGTTCATCAAACCTAAATGTCTTTTTCATTCAAGTCAATTTAAAAATCTAGCCCCCACTAGCTCACAACTAGGATCACATGACTGCAATATACAACCTTGGCGATCTGTAGAGACACATTCTTCATTATACGTTAAGGAAAAAACAGTTCAAACTTGTTGTTAGCTTTGTCTATGATTGCCATAATGTTGCCAACCCATCCCTTGTGGTTCCTCTTAGGAAAATGTAGTGAAACCATCTTTGAGGACATGCGGGAGCCTCCAAAGAAACCTCTCCACCTGAAGGGCCAGATGAAGTATGTCCCCCAGTGGGACTCCCTCATCTTCCTTGGGACACCTATGTAAGTCCACAACCTTTTCACCCTGCATTCACATACACGTCCAGCTGCAACCTTAGACTTCTTGTAAATGTATGTATGCATGCAACATGTGTTACTTGAGAAAACGCTGGAGGGATCGCCAGAGAGTTCAGGCTGTTTTCAAAGCTTTTAAACACCGCTGGCGGGCAAGGAAGGCTTCTTTCTGATGTCCACAATAGAGAAATTTGTGGTCACAGTTGCTACCTACACATGTTAGCTGGCTTAATTATGTTGTTTTTGAATGAAAGGCCTTATGTTGATCAAGTGTTACTGAAACCTGCCTTTATTCATGCATTTTGTCATCATACTTATTCAATACCCTTTTGTCTCACTGAAATTAACCTCCTAAGATCCTTCATGCACATATGAGGACATTACATTCTGGCTTTCCTACAACGCAGTAATAATTTCAACTATTAGAATATTTGAAATAATTGTCTGAAATTTCCAGTAAAGTTTAAGTAATTTAATTGAAATACTGGAGGAACTTGCTATTGAAATTTTCATTGATATTTTGGGGAATATATCTTTGAAATTTTCAAGTATTTTCATGGTAATTTTGGGAAATATTTGTGTCCTTTGAGAATGTCATTGGCAGTTTATTTGCTGTGGAATTTTTAGTATTTTTATACAGATTTTTATATATATTTGGTGGATTTTTTCAATATTTTCAGGAATTTTCATACAATTTTGGGAAATGTATTTGCATTTTTGGGGAAATTAATTTAGATTATGGGGGTTGCTTTAATTTTCTTTGGCATTTTCAAGGAAACTTGGGAAGGATATTTGTTGATTTGAGGAATTTGATTGCAGTTGGGGGAGGACGACGTACTGTATTTTGACATTTCCTTATTTTTTGGGGAAATTTATTGGAATTTATCTGGAGGTTTGGGTCATATCCATGGTACAATTTGGGTGAATTGCTTTGAGATTTTGGGGATTCTTTTTTTTTAATTAATTATTTTTTCAAAATTTTCAGGAATTATTAGAATGTTTCAACTTTATGAAATAGTTCCACTGACAAATTTGATAAATATTTAAAGAGATTTTGGGGTACTTTTTATGAGAAACTTTAAGAGTATGTTTTATTTTTCACAGAAATTTAAGTAGCTTCTTTGAAATTTTTGTTGCTATTGAACATATGTCTTTGACCAAATATGATTTCTGTTCAAAGACAAGGCTGAGCATTCAAACCTCCCAGGTCCTACTCGTCCTTAATAAGTGGAAGAAACTAAAAATGTTTTCCAAACAGCTCAGATCTCAGAGGCTTAAGGTTGCTTTCTCCAAGTGATATGAAATTTTGGAGATTGTGTTAATTTATGCTAATTTCTTGAACACATGCACATTCTTTCCTGTTGCAGTCTATTTAATCTGCTTTTTCTCCTTATGACTGCAGCATAGAGACAGTGGAGGACATGATAAAGATGGGGGTGTATGTGAATGATCTGAACCTGCACGACTCGAGCAGAGAGCTGATTCTGGCCGGGACACAACAGTCGGCTGAGCTGCAGCTGGCCCTGGATCAGGTGAAGTAAAACCTCTGAATCCTCTGTGTCTAGGGGAAAAGACATCTTACTGACAGGGCAAGTCAATTGTGCAAAATCACAGAGCAGTTTGAGGTTTATATCGTCTTAAAAATGTGCTGTTATAAGACCGGTATGATCCAAAGCTGAAGTCATAATGTCAAATGCTGAGCGCACAAAATGTAAGCGCCGCCAGTTCTTTCCATAAAAAGCCAAACCAGGTGAGCCCAGGTGAAAGCTTTGCCCCCATATTGATTTCACCCATTAAATCCACTTCAGTCATGCAGGAGAGATGTGGATTAAGAGGATTAGAGGAGGCTAAGAGGGATTCTTTTTTAGCTTTAAAAGAGGTGAGACTGTAACTGTAGACTCTCTTGTCCTATTTCTGATCCTCCAGGAGCAACAAAAATATGCTCAGCTGCAGGAAATCATCAAGAAGCTGGACGAGGAGAAGAAGAGAGGAGATTCTCTGCTGTACGCCATGATCCCTAAAGCTGTGGCCGACCGCCTCAGGAAGGGGATCACTGCCCTGGAGACATGCCAGGTTCAAAACCACAAAATATCAAAGCATCAGCCTCTGAAATATGCCCATCTATCAAAAAAAAAAAGGTCCTGCCCTATCAGAAATATGAACGTATAATATAAGGAAAAACTGCTTTCTACAAAGTTATGTCGATTACATAGAAATATGTCATGTCAAATGAGTGACTGCATAAATAGTCAGCCTCTTTGAGTTAATGTTTGGTAGATCCACCTTTGGCTGCAATCACAGCGCTGAGTCTGTGTTGATAGGTCTCATAAGGGCTTGCTAATCTGGACACTGCAGTTTTGGCCATTCTTCTTTGCAAAACAAACTCTGTCAGGCTGCACAGGGATTGGGCTTAACCAGCCCTTTTCAAGTCCAGCCACAAATTCTCTATTGGACTGGGGTCTGGGCTTTGTCACATACACTCCAGAACACTCACCTTGTTGTTTTAAACCATTTCTGTTTAGCTTTCTGTTCAGGTTATTGTCTCACTGGAAAGTAAATCTTCTCTCAAGCCATAGGTCTTTAGCAGACTGAATAAGATTGTACTCCGGGATTATTTGCAAAATTAATTTAAACCTCTACCTTTACAAGCCTTCCAGGTCTGGCTGCTAAGAAGCATCCCCACAAAATGATGCTGCCACCACCATGCTTCACAGTGGGGATGGTGTGTTTGTGGTGTTGTGCAGTATTTGGTGTCCATAGAGTCTCAGAGAGTTTTCTTCCACAGTGGCTTTCTCTTTGCCACTCTCCCACAAAGCTTTGACTGGTGAGGAACCTGGCCAACAGCTGTTGTCTGTAGAGTCTCTCCTATCTCAGCTGCTGCAGCTTGGAACTCCTTCAGAGTGGTCATAGGTGTCTTGGTAGCCTCTCTCACTAGTCTGCTTCTTGCCCAGTCACCTGATTTGTGAGGACGTCCTAATCTCGGCAGATGTGCGATATTCCATCCATTTCTTGATGATGGATTCAGAGCCTTGTAAATATTTTTGTATAAGTCCCCTGACTTATACTTTTCAATAACATTTTCTCTGAGGTCTTTAGGGTGTTCTTTTGTCTTCATAATGCAGTGGTAGCCAGGAATACTGTTGACCCATGACTGGGCCTTCCAGACACAGATGTCTTTATAGTACAATCACTTGAGACACATTAACTGCACTCAGGGGATCCCCATTTCACAATTTGTGAGACTACTAGCGCCAGTTGCCTGGATCTTTGTTGAATTAGGTCAGTCACTTTAAAGGGAGTGAATATTTATGCACTCACTTATTTTTACATCATTTAGTTCAAAGCAGTGATATTCAACGTGTAGCTCCAGAGCCACATGTGGCTCTTTTGTGATTATTTGTGGCTCTATTATGTCTGAATTATAAATATTAATCCCCCAGAAAACCTTAAAAAAGTGAAACTTGTTTCCCTTGTTCACCATTTTTGCCACTTTTTTCCCATTAAAGCTACTTTTTGCCATTAAATACCACTTTTTTTCCTACTTTTGCCAATTTTTGCAACCTTTTTTTCCAATTTTTGCCATTTTTATCCCATTTTCATCGATTTAAGCTACCTTTTGCCATTAAATACCATTTTTCCCCTACTTGTTTGCCCATTTTTCACTTTTCCACCATTTTCCACCATTTTCCCCCATTTAAGCTACCTTCTGTCATTTAATACCACTTTTTTCTTAGTTTTTGCCCATAATTTCAGCCACTTAACCTTGCAAAGCAGATGGATACGCCTGTTTCCTTGTTTCTCACTGGAGAATCCATCTGGCAAAGCTCCCATCTGAACCGTTAGGCCCAGTTAGAAAGTGACAGGACCAATCAGCGACGAGGGGCAGTACTTTCAGGTGCAGCATAGTCGTGAGGTAAACAAGCAGCAGCAAGAGCTGGTGCAGTTATGGCAGAAGAGATTAGCGTGGATGCTGCTAAAGTGCCAGTTTTATCAGAACTTGACAACATTTCTTCGTTATAAGAAGAACAAAGAACAGCAGTGAGTTGTTTTCTTTTCAAAAACCACAAAAGTCGAGTACTGACATGTCTATAGTCGCCATGTTTCGCGTTATTCCTCACTAGCTGTGCATGCACAGCTCAATAGCGGCTACGTCACGTGTTTTGTTGCTCTGATTGGCCTGTAGAGATGTCCATTAAGTCTCCACCTGGACAGAACGTCCATCAAGTCACACTCCGAGTTTATTTCAAATCCTTTTTTGCCACCTGTAACTCTTTTGTTTTTTACACTTCTCACCCATTTTTGTTACTTTCCGACCCTTTTTCCAGAAATTAGTGGTAATTTTTGCCCCTTTTCACCCATTTGTGTTGCTTTTTGACCATTTTTGTCACCTTTAACTTATTGTTATTGCTACTTCAAGCTGTATTTTGCCACTTTTCACCACCTAGATTGTAGCTCTTGCAAAGGTAGTTTTCAACAATTTGGCTCTTTGGTTGGGCAGGGTTGAGTAACACTGGTTTAAAGAGATTTTAAATCTTTTTTTTTTTTTTTTCATAAAAGCCAAATTAAATCAACCATGACTGATTTCTAAAATAAATGAAAGGGTGAAATATCCATGGGGGTGAATACTTTTTTATAAGCACTGTATCAGAATTATATAGGGATTTTTTAAATTTAATATTCTTAGAGATAACAGCCAATAATCATGCAAAAAGAGAATTGGTACCTGTACTGCAAATAAGTTTTGCACTACAGTTGCTGGTTCCATTTTTGAAGTATATATCTACAAAAAAACACTGCAGTACCAAACATATATGAGATGACTTAGTGAATCTGAGTCTGTAGGTGAACTTTGGCCACCCAGCTGTAAGTGTGCACTGTTGTCTTCTTGTGAATATATGGCTTCCTGTATTGCAGGTGTTCCCAGATGTCACTATCCTGTTCAGCGATGTGGTCAAATTCAATGAGATCTGCATCCACATCACGCCCATGCAGGTGGTGGACATGCTCAATGAGATCTACATCGTCTTTGACACTCTCAGTGAGAAACACAACGTCTACAAGGTCGGTCCGATGAACCTGACAAAACATTCATTCACTTACTAAAAGGTGTAGCTTAACATGTTCTAAAATTCTCCTTGAAGTGTTTAGAGTCAATATGAGCTACCTTTAAAGTTTTTTTCTTGTGTTAACTACACCTGGATTTTCTTAACATATAACTATTTTCCTCCTGGTTTCTTGCTGTGATGAAAAAACTCCCTTTACCAGCATTTTGAACCCTAGCTTGCCTATCACCTTTATTAGAATCTATATATACCGTCTTTGAACCAGCTTATTTGGAAAGCTCTGCAAATGTACTATATTGGTATGTAAATGCAGCCTGTGGGGAATCATGGGAGTGATTCTCTAATACTCCATCTGTCATGCACCAGTGAAATGAGAAGGGGTAAAGCTGAATTAATGCTGGCCATTATCAGAGTCATCTTATAAAAAAAAAAAAAAAACGTACAATGTCCTCCTTTCTGTCCAGGTGGAGACGATTCGTGATGCCTACATGGTGGTGGCTGGTGTGCCCAACAAAACCACCTTTCATGCCCACCATATCTGTGACATGGCTCTGGACATGCTGAGCTCCATCGACCACCTCAAAGACCCGTCTACTGGAGATAACATCCAGATTAGAGTCGGTGAGTGGTGCGAGTCTCTGGAGCTTCGGCGGCACAGACAGGAAAAGATACAGACGATCATTTTGATGTTTTGGGGTTTGGATTTTTGTTCACTCTCAGAGGGTCAGGATTCAGGGTTCGGCCACGGATCACTCACTCTAGATCCTTATCCACTTAGCCACAATGAACTCTTAAAAAGGTGACCTAGTTTGGGATTTCAGGGTGCAACAGAAATGTTTTGTTTCTGAACAACAGCACAGACAAAACTAGTCAGTCTATCTGCCACAAGGGGGCACTGTTTTGTTCAAAAGCATGGAGTAGAAAGCCATTAAACCTCCCCATTAAGGATACTGATTTTAGCTTTTAATAGACTTTTTGCAAGACTAACCAACCAATGTGAGTCCACAGCACTACTGGAAATGGTACGGCCTGATTTGATGAGCACATCTTTGTGCAAAGAGTGCATAACATGAGTACGCATGTAAATAAATGTTGCTACTAATCTTTCATATATACCAAGCTGCAATTATCAAACCATAAATAATCCAGTTTGCATGAATTATATTGAAAATAAATAATTTATTGTGTTTTTTAGACCATAAAGAGTCATATCATGACAAAAACTTGGGAATGTAAGGGCTAAAAATCATTAAATTTATTCATATTTGATATGTATGGTTAAGATAGATGCTAGTTTAAAAAATGAAAGATATAGTTTAGAAAATAGTCAAAGCTTGCTTTTTATGAGTTCATTTTTGTGCAAAGGGACATTAACCCTTTAAAGCCTATTGTATCATATATGAAACACACTTTTATGATACCTCTATCTAATCAGTGGGATCAATAAATGACTGTAAAAGCTTTTAAATATAATTTTATTAAATTATTAAAATTTCCTTCCAGTGGATTATCAGTTGACAAAAATGCCTGATGTACTAACTGTGACACACACAAAAAAAGTGAAATTTTATGGCATTTTTTGGGGGGGTATTTTGGTGGAAGTTTAAATAAACATTTCAGTCCCAAAAAAATGGGAATTTTCTTACTAATATTTGAATTATTAGGCTTTAAGGGGGTTTAATGTGACAATTTCAAAGGTGAATCAAAGGGTTAAAAAGAATAAAAGGGCATTTTCACTCCTATAGTTTGTTGTCTCTGGTCTGAATCATGTAAAAATGTTACATTGTAGAAAAACTGTCACCTTTTGTCTTAGTTTATATGGGAGCATTAAGGGACAAAAATATGTGAAAATGCTCTCTGATTGGTCAGGATTTCTTACACTCCAGAAATACATAGACAAAGTAGGCTTAATCTGTATGCAACTTTTGTATTTCTTTCATAGATGAACAAGTCGACATATGAAACAGATACTTAAAATAGATCAAATAAAATGACATGAGGAGGAAATTTTAATTAACCATCAATCAATAATGGAAAAGGGGCGGGGTTAAGTAAGTGTGCACTTACTTCCACTCCTTTTCAGATATGTCAACCAAAATTCTGCACTGGACACCTTTTACTTATTTCACATACTAAAAATCATCTATGGTCGTAATGTAATCTATGTGGTAATGTTATCATCAGTGTAAAAACATCATTACATTTTTTTAATCTACAACCAGCTACACTTACTAAACAACAACAGAAGACTACGTTTACCAAGAATAAAAGCTGGGTGTACACTGTGCAATTTTCCTCTGATTCAGCCACAAATTTTGAGTCGCCTGACTCACTCTGAAGTTGGGCCGACTTTCAGTCCGATCAGGCATCGTTTGTCGTGCTGTGTACAGCGGTACGATGGCCAACCACGGCCCGACTACGACCCCACAACCTGCTCCCGACTGGTCGGGAGGATTTCTGGCATGTTTGATATTTTGGTCGCATGACTCCAGACACTTCACAGTGAGAGCAGAAATGCGAGCAGAATGAACAACTTTGGGGGATTATTTTCCTTTGTAAACTGTCAGACAACGTCCTTAATAACCATGACAATGGCTGGAATCACGTTCTGACGCACCCCCTCTTTGATATAGGAAATAAACGAGCAGGAAATATTCCTACCCGCCGACCTGGAGCTGACACAGAGATGATGCTGTTTGTGTGTGTGAGACAGAGAGAGATAGCAAGAGAGGGAGAGAGAGAGAGAGAGAGAGAGAGAGGAGAGAGAGAATATGACTGGAAACACTTCACCCTCAATGTGTGTGAATTTTTAAAAAGGAAACTTCTCAGGTTTCTGTCACAGTCTGTCACTTCAGTCGCACAGTGTGAGCACTCAGGTCATGCATGACCATCTGATCATACAATGCGAGCGCACCACTCATGCAAGATGGTCGTGCATCATGAATGATTCAATCACAGTATGAGTTGACATTCTACCAATATTGTCGTATGGTCAGCTTGAAATCGCACAGTGTATGCCAGCTTTAGCTGATATGGTCGTACCTGGTCAGAGAATGACCGGACCAGCTGGTGGTATTTGAGGAGAAAGAGGCGGTAGCTACAGGTGAGGTTCAGAGTACTGTAAGCAGTGGAGAGAGTACCATAGATGCAGCTGAAATGACAGTTTTATCAGAACAGGACCAGCTTTCAGTTTGACTCAACAACTGGCTCCACTGATAGTGAACAATGAAAACAGTTGCCTGTTGAGCTTGCATTATATAGTTTCCTCGTATGCCTGTGCATGTCTACTCCATCACAGGTTTTGCTGCTCTGATTGGCCTGTAATGGATGTGACAGAGCATTTGACCATTTTTCTGCCCTTTCCAAACACCATGTTACCCAGATAGATGTGAAATCCATGGCATGTCATGTTAATATTTATCGTAAAGACAGAACTCTGATGGTAGGAAAAAAAGACACTTCAACAGTTGCTTTTAAAACTCCTTCAAGTCCACCTGTGGTTTTTAACTCAATAAACAACATCTGTGACAATAATTACAATATTAATGTCTGCATACAATGGTTGTTAGCCAAAACACTATAATGGAGTCAAAGAAAACAACAAAAAGCAGGGATCCAGTCTATGCACAAACTAAGAAGGCAGAAACTGTACAAAAAAACACATTTCCCCATCTGTTCTAATCAGTGTTGTCTCTGACCAAGAATCGCAATTCCTCTTTTTGCATCAGAATCATTCTTTATTTGCAGAAGTCATCATCATTCACTAATTAATCTGTATTATTTGTACTTTTGCTTCTTTCTGCTCTCCTAAACATGAAACGTAATTAAAGTTTGAGAGCAACTGTTGATTTATTAGTTGTTATCAATAAGCCTACTAATCTTGCAGCCTTAAAGGCTGGAGGGACAAATGTAGCTCAGTAAACACTGAAAGCTATGTGACTACTCAGAATGTAAACCAGATTTAGTCTGTAAGGAAAACCAAGAAATACTTTACGATTGTGTTGGGTGAATCTGCTCATTCTTGGTCCTTTGTTTGTCCTCTCTCAGGTATCCACTCAGGTATGGTGGTGGCTGGTGTGGTGGGTCTGAAGATGCCCCGGTACTGTCTGTTTGGTGACACGGTGAACACAGCATCCAGGATGGAGAGCAATGGAGTGGTGACTACACTAATATACAAACACATGCATGACGAAGTGTTCAAATGTGTCAATAACCCATGGCAATAGTATTAAATCCTGCAAAAACATTCATGACGTTCCTCTTTAAATTCCCGTAAACTTGTACAAAAACCATTTTCTGTATAATGACAGCACTGTGCACGCTGCTTCACAGCGAATGCAATAATCTAATCACTTCATTTGCATCCCATTATTCTGAGCAATAAAATTTAATGTTATGTTTTTGGAAAATCAGCCCCATGATGAGAAGACAATTAGAAAGGAGAGATTCAGGCTTATTACCTTACTGTACAGACCATGAATGAAGTCTCATTTCAGAGTCCAGTAAGCTAAACAGCTTTAATTTACCGTAATGGTTCAGAACGACTAAAGCTGTCTTTTTTTTTTCAATCAGAGAGGCAGAGATGTGAAAGTTAGGGCTGATAGTAACAGGAACAAGTAACAACTGACCTATTTGTAGATACCAATAATTGTTATATCTTCTTTTGGTGTTAGACTTGTAGTCTGACAACTTCTGCTTTAATGTTTGACCATGAAAACAGATCAGAGTTTGTCTAATATTTGATTCCTTCTGCCTGGTAAACTTTCTTCTGATTTAGCAGTGAAATTTGGCACAAACTAGCAGTATGTGTCCTGCTTTGGGTATGCTGGATGGCAGCATTTAATTGATTTGCTTCTTGTGTCTGTTCAAGCATAATTATTTTACAATAGCTCTTACTTTTAAATAGGGCCTATACCGATGTTTAACCATTGAATCAGTGCATCCCTAATTTCACTACTCAGCTTTAGCAGTAGTTTTGTTTGTGTTTGTCTGTCTGAGCAGGGCATGCAGATTCACATCAGCCAGACCACCAAAGACCACCTTGAACATGAGCCGTATATCATCGAGGAGAGGGGCAAAATCTTTGTAAAGGTGGGTGAATCAAAGCAGCCATAGACATGTTCTCTATGCTGATTTCTGTCAGAAAAACATCACATAGTAGAGTCCTCTTGCCATGTAGCTACGTGACCTGAAAAATTTTGTTGGTAAGAAAAAAGCACAATATGAAAATTTGGAAACCTACTTTGCTTTGAGCCAGCTGGTTGAATAATTGTCTCCTAGCACTTGCAACCAATCACAGCTCATTTTCTCAGTATTCAAAAACTTCCTACTCATTAATTTGCGCTTTATTGACACCATCTCCACCACCCTAGCCTCTTCTTTTCTGTCCTAAAGCTTCTGTTGCACCCAAGGGCAGTTTTGAGTCTTGGCAGCCATGAGACCCTCCTCCGTTTTGCTTACAGCAATCACAGCTTGTGAAGAAATTTTTTTTGCATCATTTGCATCATTAACAAAACCACTAGACTACAGAACTAAAAATATGCAAGCAGCACTTGCATGATCAGGAGGCTTGAGAGAGGGTTTGGCTGCAGAACATATATTTCTGACAGCCACTCTCATGCTACATTCATGAAATAACCCCATTACAAACAGTAACGACCAAGAAATATTTCATAAATAGAAGACAGAAAAATGTCAGAGGTCTAAGTTATGCATGGATCCATTTTATAGCTAGTTACACAAACAGTAGCTCGCTTTAGCTCCGTTAGCTTAAGCTACAGTGCTTAATAAATTTATTAGACCACCATCCAAAGTAAGGATAATGCCACAGCTGCCCTAAATTAACAGCATTGGTAATTACCAAAATCATGTGTTATGTTTCCACAATGGTTAATACACCAATATGTAGATGCTCTTTAACCCAAATGATATTTTTAATGCTAAAATATAATAATTATTGTTATCCATGAATTTTCAAATTTACTGATTTACAAAAAAACTGAAAAAATAGTAAAGCACATTACTAATTCTTGATTAATATGTCAAATTATAGTTATTTACTTGCATTCCTGAAGAGAAAAATTAGTTTTAGTGTTTGAATGTTATGCTTGATTAATTTCTGATTTCTCAGTGAAGCCCAGTGAGCCGGCTCAAATTTGGGTGAATTCAGTTTGAAATCCCTCATTCCTGTTCAAAATGGTGAAACGTGGAGAGCTCACTGAAAATGAAAGAGTCCGCATTAAAGCACTTCATGATACTGGATGGTCTTTGAGACAAATATGATGGGTGGTCTAATAAATTTGTTAAGCACTGTATGTTAACATAGCTAAAGCTAGGCAAGGTATCTAAGTTAGCTTTAGCATCATAGCTAAGTAGATAACATAACTACATAGCTTACATAGCTGCTATGTAAGCTTTGCTTTGGCGATAGACAGGTAGGTAGGTAGGTAGGTAAAATACACACATTTGAAATCACATTTCAAACCAAAAGCTTCCATAGGCTATGAAGCTACAATATAAAGCTACAATAGATAGCTCTGTTATCTGTAGCTAAGTTATCTTTAGCAATGTGAGCTTTTGCAAAGGTGTGTAAAGATCACGCAGCTATGTGGATAAGTAGCTTACATGGCTACTTTTAAAGCTTAGCTTTAACTGCACTAGCTATGTCGCACAACAGGAACCTTAGCTACATAGCTCTGTTATGCGTAGCAAAGAAGCTTTAGCAACTTGAGAAGCTAAATTAGCAATGCATACAATGTAGATACATAGTTTACATAGCTGCTTTGAAAGCTTAGCTTTAGCTGCACTTGCTATGTTGCCCAGCCAGTCTCTTAGCTATGTAGCTCTGTTATCTGTAGCAAAGTAAGCTTTAGCAAATTTAGCTTTAGCTTTAGCTAGTGTTGCTAAAGCTAAATTAGCAATGCATATAATGTAGATATGTTTATGTAGCTGCTTGGAAAGCTTAGCTTTAGCTGCACTTGCTATGTTGCCCAACCAGTGCCTTAGCTACATAGCTCTGTTATCTGTAGCAAAGTAACTAAAGCTAAATTAGCAATGCATATAATGTAGATAAGTTTATGTAGCTGCTTGGAAAGCGTAGCTTCATCTCTTTAGGTCCACAGTTCCATTAGCTATGTAGCTTATGCAGCTAACAGAGCTATGTAAGCTATTCTTTCTGTGTTAGAATGTTTTCATGGAGGAAAGTTTTTTCCCTGTAAGCAGCCTGTTTACTTTACTTTGTTATATATTTTATAATTAGGTTTTGCAGGTCAGGTTTTGACTTTTGACTCCGACCTTAACCCTAACCCTAAGCAGAAGTTTAATATGGTTTTATTTAAGAAGCTTCAGCATGCATTTTTGTTCTGAGGTATTCGCTCAGATAAACAGTCATTAGAGTGGCGTCTAGAAATGAACAGGCTGCAGCCAGTCTGCCATGTGGGAAGCGCTCCCTTGGTATTCGAAACCCGAGGGGACCACCCATCTTTGCTTGCTATTAAAGCTGCCCATCGTTGTATCTTTATACTAAAATTTTATGCAGCTAAGGAGTGGATTGATGCCTCTTTAAATTCAGGAAAGTCAAAGCTGCATAGCTAATCCAGGGAACATCTCATTAGCAGAGCCCTCATCACCAAGCAAAAGTATAGATCTATATCAATTTTATAATAAATGGTTAAATCTGTGAAAAGGATGTTCCTCGGAGATGAGGCAGTTGAATTATTTGGCATGAAAAAGTTTATTAATGCTGCTAAATTACTCTGGACTAAATGTTCTATCATATTAAACAGCATTTCTGACCAGAACACCGTGCCTTCCTAACATCTTTCAGGGTAAAGGCTACATGAAGACATACTGGCTGAAAGGAAAGAAAGATCTATCATTCAAGACCCCGGCAGAGCTGCGCTACAGCAGTGAGCAGAAAGACTCTGAGGACAAGAGCTCTAATGGGTGAGTAGACAAAAGGAGAGCAGCCAAGCAACTGAAGAATCTCCTTCCTTCTGCACACAGTGTGGACTCACGATGCCCCCTGTTGATTCAGCCCGAGCTGTGCTTATGGCCCCCCTGCTGCAGCAGGCAGTAGAGACTGTTTGAGGGCCTTTTGTTTGTCTGGAAGAGTTGTGCTGACCATAAACAAAACTTTTACTCAGATAGGGAGTGAAGCCCTGAGGTAACTGAAGCATCACAAAAGTGAGATAAACAAGGGAACAAAGAACTAAAAACATCTCTGTGAACAGTGATGTCTGAGGTGGAGTCTCAGAGACTTACAGTGTGATTCTGATGACTAACAGAGCCAAAACACTGACTAAATGGTCTTAATGATAACTTTTTTATATAGCACTTTCAAAAATAAGTATTTACTGATCGCTCTGACATGTGCAGAAGCACATGAAAAAGCAAAGCATTGAAACCCAAGCAACGACAAAAAAACCAAGACAACTGAACACAACAGACAGCAAAAGCACTCAAACAACCTTAATGGTCAAAGAACCAAAACAAAAACCCAACCAATATAATTAAACCAAACATGAGAATCCAGGCAACACTGGAACTGAGCACCGAAAATGAGACCAAAGGGATGGGAAATTAGGAATCAATGAAAAGAGACAGAAATGAAAAGAAATAAACAAATAATTACAAATAAAACCCATAAATGAAAGGGGGCGGCCTGCTGTTGACCTTGTGCTCTATTTTATTCTGTAAATGAAGATAAGAGGCTCTGAAATGAGTTGAGAAATAAAAAAGAGAAACTATAAAAACATCATTAATGAAGTAGAGAAAAGGC
Organism: Cheilinus undulatus; assembly: GCF_018320785.1. Lineage (NCBI taxonomy): Eukaryota > Metazoa > Chordata > Actinopteri > Labriformes > Labridae > Cheilinus > Cheilinus undulatus. The sequence goes on from NC_054872.1 coordinate 47,921,742, forward strand.
AGTAAAATGTAGAGACAATGCAAATGCATTTTTGCATGCATGTTTTACTGATGGTCTGCACGGCAGCGCAGGGGTTAGTGCTGCTGCCTCACAGCACGAAGGTCCCTGGTTTGCGTCCCTATCAGGGCCTTTCTGTGCAGAGTTTGCATGTTCTCCCCGTGTACTCTGGCTTCCTCCCACCACCAAAAACATGCTCGTTAGGTTAATTGATGACTCTAAATTGGCTGTAGGTGTGTGTGAGGGTGCCTGGTTGTCCGTCTCTATATGTCAGCCCTGTGTTTGACTGACGACCAGTCCAGGGTGTACCCCGCCTTTGCACAATGACAGCTGGGATAGGCTCCAGACCCCCAATGGGATAAGCGGTATAGAAGATGGATGGGTGTTTTACAGGTGCAGATCTACATGGTTGCTGCAGTTTGTTATGGACCTAGTCATCTTAAGGTCATCTTTATTCAACTGGATGGAAAATACCAAAAATATAACCGATGTAAGAGCTAAACAAAAGAAAGGAGCAGATGAAAATGATAGCCAAGATTGTTTTCCGTGTGATGCTTCTAATTTCTAAAGGCACAATTCAATGGAACCTTTCAGTGGCACTAAAGAGCAAAGACGCAACTTTTTAAGGGGGAATCAATTTACTTGGAGATTGTTGAAAATGTTCATTTTGGACAGTTCATGGTCATGGGCATACAAAGTTTGAAATAGAGAGCAGAGAAACTTCATTTGAAAGTTTTGAGCAGGAGAGATCCTGCGCATGGGTTCGCATTTTCCACACCTACACCGATAGGTATCTCGGGAGCTTTCCTGCTAAAAGCTCTCTCTTTCTGCCCACTGACTCTTCATGTGTAGATGTTATTCTTTGGTGTACTCTGGTTCATACAAATATCCTCTCTTATCCACAGTAAGTGGCACATCGTCATCACTCGAGTCATAATTGCTCATATAATTTTGTTTTAGCTTGGTGTGGTGTTATTATCCCTGTAGACACCTGCAGACCCACACAGCTGATCAGAGGATCAGTGCGTGGTGAGAGGAGACAAAATGCTGAAAGCTGAATCGTAAATTAGTGCCTGACACAGAGAAATGAATCACTTTGTATGTTTTTGACACAATGTACTGACGAGCCAATATATTTTCTTGGCCCATTTTAATGTAAAACTCGTTAAACTACGTGGACAAAACGTTCCCATCTGCAGCCATTATGCCGCGGATCTCTCTGAGCTCATAATAACCACAGGAGCAACTTTGACAGAAATCACTGGAGGCTAATGCCACGACCATAGTCAAATACCTCATATGACACAACTTCAAAAATCCTGAAATATCCCTTTAAGTTTCTCAGCTTTTGCAGTTTTGCTCTTGTTTTGTGTCAGAATGTGGGGATGAGCCGTCAGTGCCTTCCCTCTCTGCGTCACTCTCATCCTGACCAAGGGTGGATCTACTGGTAGGCCCCCTTTAATCTGATTGGACACCCCAAAAACCTTCATAAAAATTGACTATTTGCCCTCAGTCATGTAGAATATCTTACCATAGATTGGATTAGTTTTACTGCCTTTAATACACTAAAGATGAGGTTTACCAAAGCAGCCATCCTTTCTGTATGCAGCCTTAAGTGAATAAAGGTTGGACACCCCTGCTTTACATGTAATTTTTATTGTATATATGAAAGTTTCATTTTGCTTTTAAGGAGGCCTAACTAAATAAAGATAGTTTTATAACCACTACAAATTTCTTATAGCTGCTCTAAAAGATGTGTTAATGTCTGCCTACAACAGCTCCACCAGCACCAACGCCAAGCGCATGGCCTCCAACCTCCACATCAGCGGCAACGACGAGCAAGCTGAAGGGAAGCCGAGCCCCAGCGACCTCCCTCTGGACACCTTGCCCCCACAAGAGGCCACCAACGAGCCCCGCTCCATTTCAGCCGAGCCTCAGGAGAAGGAGAAGGCCAAAAAGACTAAGAACAACAAGGGGGCCCGGCTGGAAGTGCCCCAGGGAAACTTATTGTCAGAGTCCCCCAACCCTGATGACGGTTTGGAGAACACGGGTCCTTTTCTCAGCAGCAAGAGAAACAGCTTCAGGCAGCAGTATGTCAAGCTGCCCACCAACCTGCCCATGCGCAGCGCCGCCTGTGTCATTCTGTGAGCAGATGGTGTGAGTGTGAGATTACAAGGCAACTCTACTATTTGACATTGGTGTTCACTCAATTTTAATCTGGGAAAGGAAGAAGAATATCTAGGTTTATACATGCAGAGTTAACAGTGATCTGCTCATTTCCTGTATTGCTAAAAGTTGGGGACAATTTTAGCTTTTTTGATCATTTTGAGTAAAATCAGACTAAACATTTAGAATTCAAGAACTACAGCCTGTTGCACCAGCTATGTGAAAGTTCTACCTTAATGAATAGCTCACATTAAAACGTGTAGAAACTAGTTTCGCATTGGCTTAAGAAGCTACAGACTGAAAATGGCATGCCTGGGGGCGCAGATGGCCTGGCGGTCTAAGGTGCGACCCATGTACACGGGCGGCACGGTTTTGAATCTGGCCTGTGGCGCTTTGCCACTTGTCTCTCCCCACTCTCGTCCCGTTTCTGACTCTATCCACTGTCCTCCTCCATCAAAAAAGGGCCAAAAAGCCCAAAAATAAATCTTTGAAAAAAAGAAAGTGGCATGCTTAAATCTCTGTTAATTAACATACAGAATCATAGAGTCAGTGTAAAATAACAGGAGCTACAACAAGAGTTAAAATTGTCAATAACATTAGGTAATGTGACAGTTGTCTATTTCTGGACTGATGAAATTATGACTGAAAATAAAAACACCAGTCCAAAGAAAGTCAAACCTGGGACTCTCAGCATTGATGCATTAATCATGAATAATTAAGGTCCATTATTTGTGCATTAATCACCATTAATCACAGGATTTATGTCCCTTTCACTACACTTTGCCACTGCAACATCTCCCTGCTGCCACAGATGAAAAAAAAAAAAAATTCATTACTGCTCCTTAACCCTTAGAGCTCTCAGCTGTTTTTCAGGCATCTGGACTTTTTGTCTTAAAAGCTTGTAAAACATCAACGCTGTGGTGCACAGAGGAGCTCTAAACATCCAATTTTTAAGGACAACCTGGGCTTTAAGAATATGTGTGCGGTAGTAATGTCACTTAAGTTTATGAAAAGTTATGGAACTATAAAGACAAAAGAAAAAACTAAACAGAAATTCAAACTCAAAGGTTTTATGTATTAAACAAAATATGAGTCATTAATTAAAGTGCAGTGATTCTGTGACAAATTACAGCCTCCTTGTGTCTTTTCTCTCTATTATGAGTCTTTCAGGCTCACTTCTTCAGTTTCTAAGTCCATGCATGTGTGCCTTTCAGCAAGGCATGATGTGATGATGGAACAGCCTCCCATTGGTTGTCACAGCCCAGTTGCAATGCATTCTAGGGTATGAACACACAATATGGCAGTAGGCTTACCAGCTTACTGCAGGAATGATCTAAATATGGATTACAATTGGATAAAATAACGTCCAATATTGGACTTACTGGTGTGGATTTAAAGACCCTGGAAAATGAGCTAAGTTCCAGGCTCACTTGAAAAAGTTCTGTAAGAGCTATGAAGGCATGAAAGGTGGCATTTGAATGGCACAACAGAGGCCTTTCTGAGGAAAAAACAAGTAGGCTAAGTGACAGGTTAAAAGTTATCTAACTTATTTACACTGAATAAGACAGGATCATTCTTGTCATACATGACAACGCTGTCCTTGAGTTAAAAAAGTATTTGATTTAGAATTTATCATAACTCTGACTCAAGAACTAGATGAAAAAAACACATTTTGAAAGCCTGAAGATGTGACCTATAAACCTACACCCCCAGGATGTCCATATAGGAGTTGTTTATTATTTCCACTGAATTTGATCTGTCCTGCTTAAACTCTAAGGTTTAATGTCTTATTTCATTTTTTTAAAAATCACAGACAGCTCAGTGGACAACTCAAAAGACTTCACAAAAGACCCCAACCTGTCCTATCCCTATGATTAAGTTCATGCCGTAATCTTCGAGTTTTCTTATTTTCTTTCAAAATAAAAGCAGGTCTTTATCCAATCAGGGAGTCTAAAAGTACAAAATGAAACAACAGATGCAAAATAGTGGAATTTCAAAATGCAACAAAAAGGGAGATTAATCACAATTAAATACAGGTATTCTTAGATAAATAGCAATTAAAAAATGTAGTCAGGCATATATATTTCTAAAGGATGTAATCCATCCCAAGGCTGCAGCCCCAAACAGCATAAGAGCTATAGATACTGGTGGATGTAATCTATCATGGAGAACACACTCTCTAAGACTCTCTGCGTTATCTCACATTTCAAAACAGCTATAGGTGTAAAATTTAAGGTGTAACTTCATCCTACATTAAAAAGATCTGAGCTGATGCAACAGTCAAGTTGTGACTTATGTTCAAGAGGCTACATTTGAACTTACACATAGCTGCTGCAACCCCCACTGTTTTATCACGATAACTGTCAGACATTTAAGAATCCACAAACAAAACCTTTGGGTGCTGCTCACCCCTTTGCAGTAACTAGTCTACTTCAAAGGGATGTCTCTAATGGGTACGGATTAGTATCTTTTATGTGTATGTTGTAAGAAGAAAGACGATAGATTTCTATATTTTGAGAAGATTAAAAAAATAAATTCATGTGCAGGCTAGGATTCTTGTGGTTGCATTGTTCTTCGTCTCACATCTTTGTGATTGTACTCACCTTGATCACCATTGCAGTAACATCTTCCTTACTGTGTTCTTCACTAAAGGTGCACAAATGTTAAAATGATGAGGTCTCTAACCCCCAAATTACACATACTCCACCTGTGCTGTGTTCTGGATGCACAGCGCTTTTTTTCCAGCCAACGGCACACTGGAAGTGTTGATGGAGCACAGCTGAGAACAAGAGGATAGAAGGTCACGGGATGACTACAAGTTCAAGTGGGAAGAAAGTCTAACCAGCAGATAATTTTGCCTTTTATGGGTTGATTTCCTGTTCATCCTTCTATGATTTTCTTGCTTCTGCCCTGGGTGAGAACATTATGAACTTACAAGGTTTATGTTTGCTAAAAAGGATGTGTGGTTTCATGCAAAATTCTGTGCAGCAAAACATAAAAAAGAAGAATAAGTTGAAAAATGGCAGCACTTCACTCCAAGTTTTTGAGGAAATATTCCTGAATATTATAAGAGTTTTTAGAAACTGCAAACAAATATATGATGTTTTCTCACCTGGGCACAGAGACAGACAACTAAAACAGGGAAGTTACACAGAACTTTTCAGCCTGCGACCCCTAAAATAAAGGTGCCAGAGACCGGGGACCGGGCACCTGAAGGTGGTTGAGCATAGCCATGCACATTCAAGAATAGTCATATGTAGACAAGGCCATCCATAAGGGGTATAAAGGAGAGAGCTTTCTGGGGCTCAGCCACAAAGTCAACGAAATTATGGTCCAATGTAATACTAATCTGGGATAACCACATTTACTTGATTTTTACCTGAATAATAGCCACTATTATCAAAGCAAACATTTTCTCTTTTTTCTTCATTTTTGCTGTAGTATGTAGTCATCTTAAAAAAGCAAATCCCTTTTTTAAAATCTGAAATAAAATGGGTTAAAAATCACACACACAAAAAAATTGGTGGAAAAGGTGTTGAACCGGGAGTTTAAAAATCATAGAAATGGGTTTAAAGTGCCAAAAAAATAGGAGGTAAAGTGTGAAAAAAGGGTTAAAGTGGCAAAACTGGCATAAAAACTGGTAAAAAATTGGTAAAAAGTGTCCATATTGGCTTAAAAGTGGCAGAAATGGGCAGAAAAGGTGGTGGAAAGGGATTACAAGTGGAAAAAATGGGCTTAAACTGGCAAAAATGGGTTAACTAAGGCAGAAAGATAGGCAGAAAGCGGCAGAAATGAGCCACACTGGCAAAAATGGGCACGACAAATAGTGAAATGTGGGGAAATGGGCAAAAATTGGTGTAAAATGTGGTAAAAAAAAAAAAAAAGGGTGATAAAAGTGTCAATAATGGGTAAACAGAGGCAACAATAGGTGGGAAAGGTATTGGAAAGTGTTAAAAGGTGACAAAAATGACTAAAAAGGAGAAGAAATGGGCAAAAAAATAGTGGTGGAAAAGGATTAAAAACTGGGAAAAATTGGGTTAAACTGGCAAAAATGGGTTAACTGAGGCAGAAAGTGGCAGAAATGAACCAAACTAGCAAAAATGGGCATGACAAATAGTGTAAAGTGGTTAAATTGGCAAAATTAGGTGTAAAATGTGGTGAAAAGGGGTTAAAAGTGGCAATAATTCCTCAACAGACATAACAATAGGCAGAAAAAGTGATGGAACAGGTGTAAAGGTGACAAAAATTTCTTTAAAGTGGAAGAACTGGACAGAAAAGGCATTGAATTTTGGTTAAGAAGTGGCAGAAATTGGATTAAAGTGGCAAAAATGTAATTTAAAGTGTCAAAATTGGCAGGAAAAAGTGATGAAAACAGGTTTAATTGTGGCAAATTTGGTGTAAATTGGCAAAAATGGGTAAAAAGAAGCAAATTGTGCAAAATTGATGACAAGTGGCAAATAATTCTGGCGAAATCGGGGGAGAAAAGTGGTTAAAAAGTGGCACAAATAAATACTTACAACATCAAAACCCAATAATGGATTGAGACACTTTTGAGCACCATAATGAAGAAACTGTTAGCCAGGACGCTGGCACCAGTGCTGCTGATAAAACACACGGTCCATTCTCTGGCCTTGTCAGGGGCCCAGGCAAATCTGCGGGCAGACTTCTTTTAATATTAGTTTGATTTTAGCATAAATCTCACCATATGATTATGTTTTTATTTTACATTTAACTAATTTTACGCATATATTTAAAAAAAAAAATGGGTAAAATATGGTTTGAAATCATTTTTAAAAACCCCCAAGGGGGCCAAACCCCAACATTGAGAACCACTGACGTAGAGGACGGAGCAGCAGTGAAGGAGTTGTGGGGGTTTGTGTGAGACAGCGACCTTTAATGTCCACCTTGACATTAACACACGTACGTAAGTATGTGGGCAGTGATGGTTGTATTATTTTAAATGCATGCATCAATTTCTGTTTCTAAATGAGCCTTAATGATGACACACCATAGGAAAAGATGTAGGAAGAAGAACAGTGCAACCATTTAACATGATTCACCAGAGGGTATTGCACAATGGCGGCCGCTTACATGTGAATTTATGTCACAAGTTTTTCTCAGAATGTAGAAATCTCATCTGTCTTTTTGTACCACATTAACAAAAAGACACTAAAGTGAATGTCATAAGCTAACATGTCTGATAGACTAGTTAAACACTGGCATGGCGTCCCTTTGTTCTTCATGCATCAGTGGAGCAAAGTTTCTATTTCAAAAGCATCTTCCATGTTAGTTTAACACCCGGCAGAGTTACATTCTACAGGTTTCACAACGTGCCTTCCCACTTCTAAAAAAGGGAACTAAAATATCCTCTACACGCCGTCTGCACAGAAACAGAGGAACAGAGAACTCCAAAATTGTTCTTCAGGTCATGAAAGTTTGTTTATTGAAATAATTTTGTCAATATTTGCATGTTTCACAGACCTGAAGCTGTAACTGTGAGGAGAATTACACTGAAACTAAAAATGATATGATCACAAGTTGATGGGAGGATGGAGCATCCTCAGAAACATTCGACCGTCTAGTCTTCAATCAGTTTGTATTTTATGATGTTTAAATTAGGTGTATGCCAACGTAGGAGGGATTTTTTTAGATATTTGACATCATTGTCTCACAGAGTTCTGGTGCTTTTTTCTGTATGTGACTGCATTGGTTTCACTGTATGATAGTGTCTATTTATATAAAAGTGTATGTACAGCCACTACAACCGTCATGTTTTCATTTTTAGAAAGTTTTTATCACCTTGTTAGTCATGTCTAAATGTATCTGACCTCTCAGTTCTTGAACGTCCAATATTTAATGATTCTACAGATTTTTTTTTGGTTCTCTTCCTATCTGATGACTTTATATAAAAACTTAATTTCATGGGGCGGTGGTTTTCGAACAATTTCCCAGCAAGTTTTATGGAAAGGGCTATGTCATTTCATACTAATTATAAGAAACTTATGAATGTCCTTGAAAGGATTTCTCCACTAAACCCAAAGTTCATGCAGCAATGGGGAAGTTTTTACCTTGACAGAAAGAGACATTGCTGTAAGGCCTTTCTGAAATGAACAACAATCTGAGCTTTTCAGCAGGTAAAAAAATAATAATAAAAGGGTCTTTATTTGCTGGAATTTCTCCTTGATGTGAGTCTTGCAGCAGTTACAGCTTATTTTGAAAATATTGCACATTTGCATATCTTCAGGTAGCAATGCAATCGACACAAGTTAGGATACAAGTTTGCAGTCAGTTTAGTACTATATATTTTTTAATGCTATTATCTATTCATAAAAGGTGCTTTCTAACTATAACTATTACTTTCTAGCTATGAATAAAACAATAAATAATTTTATTTTCACAAGTTGTGACACTAATATCTCACAAAAAATCTTATTGAAAATTTTATTTCAAGTAAACAATTTTAAAGCACATCCTAAAGGCATGTAATACAGTATATAGAAAAATGAGGGCTGTAAAGGAATATTTTTTCCTCGAATTGCCGTAATCATAATTAAGCTCCACATTTTAGCAGATTATAAAGATAAAATGATACACTCTTTTTCTTTTAAAACCATTAGTTTTATTTTCCAAAAATAAAATTAGTTTTTCATACAGTCTCAAAACTTACGACTGAGTAAGTCATAATATTACAAGAAAAAGAATCGTAATTTACGAGAATAAAGTTGTAATATTATGAGAATAAAGTCGTAATATTACAAGAAAAAAGTTGTAATATTACGAAAATAAAATATTACAAGAAAGAAGGTCTGCCGGGGCGACGCCTCTATTAACATGAGCAATGTTGAGCATGTTGTGAAGCTATACTTTAGTATCAGTTTCACAAACAAGGAAATACTTCATCTTTTGGCACATCAGCATCAAATTATTATCAGAATCAGGACAATACGCCGTCGTGGATCCGTGGTGCTGCAGCAGACTGTCTTTCTTGTAATATGTTATTCTCGTAATATTACGACTTTTTTCTCGTGATATTAGGACTTTATTCTCATAATATTACAACTTTATTATAAAAATATTATGACTTTATTCTAGTAATATAAAAAAAAAAATCTTTTTTTTTTTTTTTTTTTTTTTTCTCTTCGTGTGGCCCTAATACTCCATTGTACAAACTAAAGGCAATTGACTTCCTGCTTTTATTTTGAAAGGGAAATAGGGATTTTGGCAGTTCAAGGATCATAACATGAACTTAACCACAGAAAAAGGATCTTGTCATGGATTGAAATGTAAAAAGGGAACAGTAAGAAGTAAAGTATTAAATATCACAAGATTTAGATGACTTTTGACTTGTCCACTGAGCTGTCTGAGTTTTTTTTTTAATTTTTTTTTTATCATAGAATAGATGTTTATTGCCATTTGCACAGGTACAGGACAGCACAGGTACAGTGGAATGTTTTGTGCACTGCTTTTTGAGTCAGCTCTATAAATAACAAAAAGTATGAAAATAGAAAAGTAATACGAGACATTAATGAGCAGTGGTGGATTTATTTAACCTTACACGCCAAATGGATGTGGAAAACCTTCAATATACAGCGTTTGGGAAAGGGCAGAGCCTTTAGAAAAAAAAAAAAAACTCGGGGAGGGACTGGGTGAACATCTTGTCACATCCTTACGGGTCAATCCGAGCAACTAAACACATGAAGTCATCGTCACTCCCATGCACAGCTACCAAGGAATAAACTCCATATAGAACTGCATAATGCGAACCATGGCAACTGTAGACATGTCAGTACACGACTTTTGTCGTTTATGAAAAGAAAACAACTCAATGCTTTTCTTTGTTCTTCTTTTAACAAAGAAATGTCGTCAAGTTATGATAAAACATCACGCTAAAGTCTTCCGCCATAATTGCACCAGCTCTTGCTGCTGCTTGCATATGTCACGACTCAAAAGTACTGCCCCTGGACGCGTACTGGTCCTGTCACTTTCTAACCGGGCCCAAACGGTTCAGACGGAAGCTTCGCAAGATGGACTCGCCGCTGAGAAACACGGAAACAGGCGAATCCACCTGCTTTGCAAGGTTAGTGTACTACTGATGCACTCAAAGCCATCCAACAGCTGAGTGTGGAACGATGGACATTTTGCACACTCAGTGAATGACATATTGCTAATGTAGCGGATATTGTACTTTTAGCATGCTAGCTAACATTAGTATCCACTGGCTAGCAAACATGTTATTAGCAATGGCACATTATTTCAATCAGGATGTAGACATTTAGGGCAAAATAGGTGCATTTGTTTAAGAGAATATTGTTAACATAAAATGCAAGTTACATGAGTCTACTAGTGAGAAGAAAAAGCAAGCAAATTTAGATTAAAATTGCCTCATAATGTGCTACTAAAAAGAAATAGAAGAAGAAAATTTACATGGTTATACCGTCATCACTCAGCAAAAAGGCAGTGCACGGTTTGGGGAAATCCCCGTATTGCATTTAAGTGGACTGTGATTCAATAACAGAAGTGATTTGAGACATGCTAATGGGTTCTACCACGGGCAAATGAACTTGTTATGGATTGAAAAGTAAATATGGGAACAGTAAAATGTGAAATATTTCATATCAGAATGTGCAGATCAAGGTTATAATAGTTTTGGATTTTCCATTAGTTTTTATTTCATTTTCACTTTCTTTTTTTTTATTTAAGTTTAGTTTTTATTAGTTTTTACTGCTGGTTTGTCAGTTTAGTTTAGTTTTTATTTTGCAAAAACGCTCCGTTTTAGTTTTTTACAGATAGATGTCGGGGCTGAGGGAGTGTCATGCATTTTAAAAAACATATTAGAACAAGCTACTCTTGACTCATCATTTATTTATTTAAAGATGATGTTTGAATACAACTCCAGACATAACACTACCACTGTGTGAAGTCTTAACAATCAGATCAGACAATTTAACATTCCCCAGACTTGTTTGTAGCTGCCAGTCAGTATGGATGTGTCAAAGGCTACAACTAAGGGTATTTTGTCTCCATTTTTATTTTATTTTAGTTAGTTTTGTTAGCGCACTATACAGTTTTAGTTTTAATTTTCGGTAAAGCTTAGATTTTATTTAGTTTCAGTTAACTAAAATGATTTTTGAGTTTTAGTTTTAGTTATTTAGTTTTGGTTCACTATAACAACCTTGGTTCAGATGACCTTTGACTTGTCTACTGAGCTGTCTGTGACTTTTTACAGTGAAATGAGACATTATGGAGCAGTGTTGGACTTATTTTACATCACTGTGTCTGCAGGTTCATCTAAAGTGTAAAACAGATGATAACGTCTGCAATGAATGCAAACATAACATTTGATGCATTGATGCTAACAGCCTTTATGTGTATATTTTATTTTGAAAAATCAGTTTTCATATCAACCTGTGCTGACTTGCATTGCAGTCTTGCCACTGCCAGTATGGCGAATGCACAGACATTGCAGCACACTCAGTACAGCTGGGATGTATACAATGTCTATGTAAGATACAGCAACAGAACAGCAGCTTTCAGTAGCAGTCCTTATGTCTCTGATTTAACATTTATCACAGAATATTTGAGATAATGTAAGAACTCAGAATATATAGAATATGTTCTGTCATCGTCATGTGTCTTTAAGTCTTTGGATCCTAAGAGAATAGGGACCCTGTATGAAAATACCCCAGGATCCTCATCAACAAATCACTGTCTGGAAACAAGAGAGAGTTTCTTTTTAGTTCCCTGAGGTTGTACATGTCTCGCAAAACAAATGACATGGAAGGGTTTTATATGAGATCATGCCGTGAGGAGAAAGTGAATCCCTGTTAGCTGCAGACTGATCAAATTAAATCTCCGGCCTCCCCTGAACCAGCATCTGTTCACCTCGATCCGTGCTCCTCATCTGTCGTATATCACTGTAAGCACAGAGACAGAACAAGTGCTGAAGGCGACTAAGCTCACCAAATCCTCACTTCAATTCAGGCTCCAAAACCTTAAGGCACAATTTTCTGACCTCAGCGGTTATGAGGTCAGTTATTCCCGTCTTAGTCATCTGCTGATAACACTCTGCTATTATGAGAGTGACTGTAAATGTGTTTGTGTGGGAGGCTGGAGGCCGAAGGTCTGTGTGATCTTTTAATGAAAGATAAGTGACATAATTGAAGCCATCTTATTGTCTCATACCCAAAAAGAGGCGAGTGTGTAAGCTGTGTACAGTCCTAGGTGAGATAGGTAGGATCATTTCAGGACGAGAGCAAACTAAAGCACACAAACACGCAGGAGAGCGCACAGACTCACAGATATTCGGCTCCTTGCTGATGTTTCCTTGTGAGATGTCATTACATGATAAAGAGGAAGCCATCAGGAAACCGCTTAAGCACTACTTCCTGTCTGTTGCCACGGTAACAGACCTCTTTCTGCAGTTGCAAAGTTTACCGTGACTTTACTCTAGTTAATTTCTTGCAGACAGGGCCAGAGTGGTTGGCACAACAAAGAGGCAGGTGTGTTTTGGCGTAAACCGCACTCTGGTGGGCTGGTATCCTGTCCAGGCACTCCTCTCAGTCCAGCTGGGTCCCAGCGCCACCTTTAACCTCAGCATCTGGTGGCAATTAAGGTTTGCGAGAGTTCATTGGACGGGGTCTTTTATGAATGGGGTTAGCGTCGGCCAGCAGCCCGCCTGCACAGCTGGTTGCCATTCAGATCAACCTACAGATAAACAAACAGCTTCAGAATCAGGGGACACTTCCTGATTCAGAATGAATCACTGAATTCAGGACTGCAGACTTAGACATGGTCGCTGTAGCTGCAAGGACAGATCCCCCAAACAATGCCCGGGACACTTCTGTGTATTTACATTTCACTGATTTAAATCAGGCTTTACATAAAGATCAGTTTTATGGCAGCCACAAACAAAGCTTCATTCATAAAAATGACACTTAGCTGTGGTTTTATGAGCATTTGCTGTGATTACAACAGAGCAAACCGCTCTAAAGGGAAAACCTTCTGAAGCTCATTGAGTCTTTACCAAAGTTAATTATTTATAAGGGGCAAAGTGCACCTATTTACATTTTTTTCTGATGTAGTTTGGACATATTTACCCATGTGACTAGCTCCATATCAAGTTCAAAATGAGTTTATTCTTCATTTAAGACTAAATCAAAACAAAGTAAACTAGCTGATGACTTTTCAATAACCTTTTAGGCAAACAAGAAAATGAATAATTCAAAAAGGCAGCAATTGTAAGGTCAGAAGCAGATATAGCATGCAGATGATCAACTGATGAACTCTTTTGAAGACAAAGGCTATGGCAGCTTATTTAAGGAGCACCATTCCTACACAGGGCAGTTCAAAGTGCTTGCAAATTTAAAAATCAGAACAGTAACAACATTAAAAGACATTAAAATTCAATGCATTAAATGTAAGGGAAAAGAATTAAGCAAATGGCATTCAGCAAAAATGAGAGAAAAAGAGGAATTGAATGCAAAATGACGACACTTTCAGTAGAATGCAGAAGGTTTTATGAAGCAATCGTATATCTTATTTAAATAACATAACCTTATCCAGGGGTGTCAAACTCAAGGCCCGGGGGCCAAATCTGGCCTGTGGAACGGTTATATCCAGCCTGCAAGATCTTATCGTATTTTTATTATAACTGGCCCACCAATATGAGGTCTGCAGATTTCCTCCAGTATAGTAATGTAAACTTCAACGTGATTATTTAAAATATTCTTGTTAAGCCATCAAAATCTGAAAAAGTAAAGAGTAAGAAAGATTTCATAAAAAGTCAAGAATGTGGAGAAAGAAATTAATTTGATTTTATTTCATATTTTTAATTTCACATCTAAAGATTACGACTCAAACTTATGATTCTGACCTTTCATTTCATTCTGAGACCTTTTCAACTCATAAGTGGGACTTTATATACCACATATATATATACATATACATACATATACATACCATATATATATATTTATCTTTTAGATTCCCAATTTAAAATTTTAAATCATATTTTGACCTTTAAACTCATGATTTCAATATTTTTTCATTGTTTGTTGACATTTTAAATGAATAATTTTTACTTTTTATATTACGTTTTGACATTTTAGTCTCCCAATTTTAAATTTTAGTCATATTTTTAATTCTTGAACTCATCATTTTGAATTCTAGCTCATATTTTGACATTTTCAACCCTTAGGTTTGACTTTTAATAATATATTTTGACCTATTAGACTCACAATTTTAAAAAGAAAACATCTCACTGCTGTTCTTTGCTCTTCTTTTAAAGAAGAAATGTCATCAAGTTCTGATAAAACTGGCACTTTAGCAGCATCCACGCTAATCTCTTCCGCCATAATTGCACTGACTTCTTGGTGATGCTTGCTTATGTCACGACTCTGCTGCGCCTGAAAGTACTGCCCCTCGTTGCTGATTGGTCCTGTCACTTTCTAACCGGGCAGGAACACCTCAGATGGGAGCTTTGCAAGATGGATTCACCAGTGAGAAACACGGAAACGGGTGTATCCATCTGCTTTGCAAAGTTAGCTCTTGTCCTTTGAGCACAGAGATTTGTTCAGGTTCTCCAGTTTGAGGAACATTTTTCTGAAATTGTTTCCAAATTTTCTGCAGCCTGGTGAGACTCTGCCTCCCTTAAATGCTCCTTAATACCCAATCACTTGGTAGCGACAGGTTACTGATATGTTGCTAATTAACTTAATTAACTGCAAGATGCTTCAGCTGTTTGTCAATTGCACCACTTTTCCAATCTTTTGTTGTCCTGTCTTTACCATTTTGGGATGTGTTGCTGTCTTCAAATTTAAAATGAGGTGATATTTTTCATGTAATGATAAATTGTCTCAGTCTTACCATCTGATCTGTTGTTCAGATTTGCACGTCTTTTAATTCTTCTCTAAATTCCTATTTTACACAGTGCCCCACTTCTTTTTTTTTAAATTGGGGTTGCACGCTGTTGCTGGAAGTTTGCATTGCTGTGAAAATAAAGAGCTTGCTAAAGCTTAATAGAGAGCGACACAGCAACAGTAACAACTGTGTTAAACACATGCTTGATATCCCCTCTCAGGGAGCTGATCAAACATGTGCCAAAGAGATATTTCTGCCAAGAAGGTAGCTGTTGTATCCATTACTTTTGCACATGCCACACAGCTGTTCCAACAAAATTCTCTGGCAGATGTGAGCAACAGACCTTATTAGATCACATCCAAATAAAAGGTTGATCTAAAATCTTGCATTGGGGAAAAGAAGCCGCATAGTCTGCTTGGTACAAAAAGCAAGTTTGACTTTAAATAGGTTGGTGTTTGTGCACGTGCACATGTGTCATACTGTGACTCCCCCTTGACTACTCATTGTTTTGATTCTACCTTAAACAAGGGACACATGGGGAGGGACACAGCGCACAGCGGCACTGACAGGAGCTGCATTCCAGCGAAGGTGAACACAAAAAGAGGGGTTAAGCCACTCCCTTTTGAACTGGCTGCATCACTGGATTATTGCTAAATTCTTTCTGGGGTTTTCACTTGTCAGAACAAGCAGAGGCATAACGTCAGCAGCAACACAGAGAAGAGCAGGAAGAGGGGGACGGATAGAGTCGGAGAAAGTGCCAAGGTGTGATCAGTGAAGGCAGGAGAGCTAGTTTGAAGAGTTTGAATTTCAGAGGGAAACACAAGATAAAGAGGCTAGTGAGTGAGAGCGAGAGAGAGAGAGAGAGAGAGCACAGCTGAGGGGTGTGTCATAACAATTTAGTTCCTCAAGGAAGTACAACTCAACATTATCTTAAGACAGGGTGGTAGCAGTGACAGCAGCGCAGCAGGAGGGCTGTTTTCTTTGGTGGTTTTGTTTCTGCATGGTGGAGATGAAGGGATCTCATTGAATCGGCCGGCCTGAGCTGTCAACGTGAGACACAGCAGAGGGAGAGACATATCTGACAGACCAGGAGGGAGGGGGAATCACTCACACAGACACAGGTAAGACACTTCTACAGTGATAATGTGCTAGTAAAAACAATCCTCTCTGGGCCTAAATAAGGCTTATTTCTCTTTTTTTGTTCCTGGAAAATTTTAAAGTAAAGCGTAAAGGAGAGAAACACTAAGAAAAGGGGTGATTGGAACAAATTATGCGACTTCTCTGCACTTCCCCATCTTGAGCGCGGGCTGGGGAGATATGCATGTCGCTCACAGTCATGCTGGAACAAGTACAGTGACATGCACAGATGTAGAGCTCACACTTTTTGTTTGCACACGCTGGGAGTTGCTCAACTCAAATCTGGAGGCAGTGGACTTTCCCTCCCACAGTGGCCTACTTTGATTTGAAGCCTGTTAAAGTCAGTGAGAAACAGACAGCGAGAGGGAGTATTGTCACTCACAGGAGGGACGAGCGCAGGCCGTGGGCCTCTTGCTGATGAGTCCCCCGCTGTTCAGCCAACTGCTGCGTGTTTCGCTTCCCTTTTGAGGCAACGTAGCAGGGTGTTGGAGTTGAGCAACGACAGTTCAGGGGAGTTGTGTAATGCTGAAAGAGAAACTGCAATACGTGCTTTTTGAGGATTGCAAAATAGTTTGTTACTAAAATTTCTTAGACAAGAATTCATGCTTTAAAAGAAACTAAATATGGAACCAATTACTGATTTTCACTTGCAGAATTGGATGGTCTTTCCAGTTATTAAAAGAAGATAAAAACATCTTAACATCTCAACCATGAGCCTCGATGCCCTCGGTTAAAAACATGCAGCGGAAGTGACACTTCATCCTGGCACACTGTTGCACACGCAGCTCTTGCCGAAGGACACAGAAATCTAGCAGCTGTACTTTTGATAGTTAATCCTCTTTGGTCCATCACCGGGAGAAAATAAGAATTTCTACCAGGTCAATACAACTGCCCCTGTAGCTCAGTGATGACCTTTCAACAATAGCCTCCTTGTTTTCATTGCATTGAGTGGTATGTATGGCTTTTCTGTGTTTGCTTCTCGTACACTCTCATTGTTCCATCTGTTCAAAGGCTGCAGGCAACTAAAAAAATCCTAAACGCCTTTCAGGTCAAATCCTAGTTCCCCATTGGCCTTTTACTTATCTCTCAAAGAGGAAATGGGCTTTCAGAATAGAGGTGATGGTTGACATTTGATCCAGGAATTTGGATATTTTTCAGCAACAAACAGAAAAATTGGAGTAGATGTCAACATTATGTCATAGCAGTTGCATGTGCAGGATTGCATGTGCAAGAGAAGCATGGATATGTAAGTCAGATTCCTGTCATAAGAAAGAAAAAGTTCATACTATGCTGTTGGGTTTCAAAACAGGAACTTTGTAGAAAAAGAGTGACCTTCATTTCCATAGAATATCTTTGCTGAAGACATTTTTTTGAAGAAAAACAGTTGTTTAAGGTTGCAGCAGCTATTTAAATTGATCTAACATGCATTAAACCGTCACATAATATACAAAGATAATACTAACCCAGCAATAAGAGTTTAGCTTGCCATCAGCATGCAACTGTTCAACTTTTAAGGATTCACACAGCTTAATTCAAAAACTGTTACAAACCTCTGAGTTCAGTGCTCTGGCAGTGACCAAAAAGCACAGCATTATATTCATTTGGGGGTGCCAGTAGCCTAGTGGTTATGTACTCCATGCACTGAGGCTTTAATCCTCATAAGAGGTGGCCCGGGTTCAAACTGCGGTCATGGCTTCTTTCCTTCATGTCATTCCCCACTCTCTCATCCTAGTTTCCAAAATGAGGCCCAAAAATAAATCTTGCAAAACATGTATGCATAAAGAAATGTGTATGATAATTTTTTCTCGTTTATAGACAGTTTCTTTCCAAGGCTACATTGGACGAAGATGTCCGTCCAGCATAGCTTAAGTCTAGTTAACCATTGACCCACTGAGCCATCAGGAAACCTCATCCCATTGCAAACAGCTTATAAGACAGCTTGTTAAAATGTTTGGAGAAGGTGTCCAGATGGTCCAGAACCTTCTAATGTATACTGATTGCAAGTTACGACAAGTTGGACTCTCCCTACAAGCCCGTTATCAATGTGTGCAATCACAAAAATGGTCTATTGGACTTTGACTTAGGTGCAAAATTGTTCACTATTTACTGTTTGCATAGGGATTTTTCCAAACTGATAGCTATAAGCTCTTGCAGGTGTTGCCATGCAGTTGCGGAGAAGACTCTGTAGGTGGCAAAAAGTGATTTGTACATAGAGAAATGTTACCAAAAAGGCAAAGTTTACAAAAATAAACACTCTAAATTCTAAAGCTACTTTTGTGTCCCAAAAGTTGTGAAATATTCAGGCAAAAAAAAAAAAAAAAGTTAAAAAAAAAAGTCATGGACAAACGGCAGCAGGCAGGAATTTAAAGAAAAGCCCCCGTCCAAAGCCTGGATGAGCCGCTAGCGTATGGTCCGTTTCCACAAAAACATCTGGTTTGGTTCAGTACAGTTGTTGAGTGACGGGAAATTCTTCTCTTTTTAGAGACCCAGATTATTTGGCTCAGCTCAGTAGAGCTGCTCGTTGGATCCTTAACAGCTCTTCATTTGGTGCCAGCTTGGCTTTTTAAATGTGGTTAAATAACGACAAAGGAAGGAAAGGAAACTGGCACTCAAACAGGAGCTGGATACCACGGCTCACGTAAAAGAGCACGTCATCACTTGGTCGCACATGCCACAAGGTTTATTTGTTCGATAGTACATCACCATTTCAATTCAAAGCATGTTTGTGAAAAAAATTGGATTTTTTGATTTGTTAAAGGGGCTCGGCTAGCATCTTAGCTCAGTACAAGACTGCTTAAGACACTTTGGGTTGGGTTGGATAAATAATTTAAACTGTGGTAAAATTAGCTTTTCTGTACAGTGTAGGAATTTTATTAGAAATTTTCTGATTAGTTCAGTACTGTTTTGTACTAACTTTCCGCTGTTCCCATTCATTGGCTCTAATGGCTGTCCCCCACTACCTGACCCCCAGTGGACATTCTGGATCACATGATTGCCAACAACCAATACAAACCCCATTTGAATATTTTTTGTTACAAAAAGGAACTACAGCAGCTGATACTTGCTTTAGCTTGTTCAGTATTCTTCTACCACTTTGACAGGGGTCTGCATCATCAAATCCTCCTTTCTTGAGCATTATTTAAAGGTCTAACTGACCCCAGTACCTCCAATTCCACCTGAAAAACAGAATAAAAACAATCATAGTAGAAAGCCAAGCAAAGGTGTAGGGCCAAGTCATTCAGTAAATTTTCACTGTCAGATATGGTTATATATTGATTAAGACTATTTTCCTTGTCCTATAATGCAACTTACTGATGAAAGTATGTTTGTCTCCACTATGATAGGTGGTGCTGTGAATTTCAGCTGTTTCTACTGGACTTTCTTCCTAACAAGTTAGCAGTAACTAACTGGTGATATGTCAAAGGTGGTGAAAACATGGACAACTTTACAGGGCTGTAAAGTTTCACATGCATCATTATCTTAACTTTTGGGACAATTGTGACATATACTGTACCTCTAACTCAGGGGTTCCCAAACATTTCAGTTTGTGACCCCCAAAATAACAGTGCCAGAGACTAGGGACCCCCCTGTCCCTCAGCATGGTTGAGGCATAAATAATCACAGCCGTGCACATTCAAGAATAGTCATGTGCCGACTAACATTTACCATTCTTTATTTTTTGGAGGGCATCTCAGGACCCCCTCTCGTTGTCTTATGACCCCCGGGTGGCTAGGGTTAGCTGCTCTAACGTATGGCACTAATCAAACATAGTGAAAGCATGACTTTGGATGTGCTATGCATTAATGTTATTCAACTTCCAGGTCAAAGCACTGACTCTACAGAGCATGCTCAGAATGCTTACACCAAGTCCTAACAGCAGTATCAGATGTAGCGTAGCATTGTGTAGGACTGCTCAGTCACTGTCCACATTGCATGTTAAAAAATAAACTCTCTGCCTTGAAAATGCAAGTTTCTCTTACTGAAAGCTGGCCCTTTTATTTTGAATGCGAACTAACAGAAGTGTGGTGCTTGTAATGCTGAGCATTTGACGAATGCAAGTTGAACCGTTTTTTCTCTGTGTTGGTGCAAATTGGAGCACAACTTTCAATCACAGATGTGGATGTTTTCTTTGTAAAGCAAGCTAACAGACTCTTTTGAGTGAGGTAAAAAGAAAATCAAGTTAATCTGTCAGACTCTCCTGATGTCTTCTCATCTCCCTCTTTTCCTGTTCCTTGCTTATCTCAACACAACAGAGATGAAAATAGGAACAGTGCTACATCATGCTGCATTGCATTTGATTTAGTATGAATTCAGCTGGAATAAAATGTTGCATTTAAAAAGTAAATTTCTAATAAATTAACTGCATTTAAATGCACTGATTGGTTCAAGCAGGAAATAAGGATTTGGCCTCAGTCTCACCGGCTCTAACTTGGACGACTCCACCCCACGCCTGGCGATGAAAGCCAGTGAGGATGTCCAAGAAATGAGGCCCTACTGAATACCAAGGCACATTTTGATCAGCTGAGTCAAAAGGAGCTTACAAAATCCCCTCTCTAATCCTTCTGATGAATAAATCTTGCTCATATATGCATATATGGTAGTGTTTGCAAGCACAGCAGCAAAAAATTCCAGTCATTTGCTTGCAAATCAACCTACAAGGAAAAAAACAACCGGAAACTACTTTTACTCAGAAAAATGTGTATCCACGTATACAGGTTCACACATGTACACAAAAACTGCTGGAGTATCTGAGGAATGCTAAATATTTACCTCTCCTGCCTGCCTGGATGGCTCCACCAATCAGGACTCTCTCTCTGACTGTCCGTTTCTGCTGAAGATCCCTCACTACCTGGCAGTTACACTTACTCTCAGACCATCTCCAATGCATTTTTTCCACCTCTGCTCTGTAATTTATCATGCTTTTTCCCCGACAGCGTCGCATCACAGTCAGCAGAGAGCTGCTGTCAATTCCAGCAGACATTTGGGATGGAAACAAACACTTGAATGTGTAATGCGGTCACTCCCTGCTGGATGTAAACAACACACTAATGCTTGAAAAGCCTCTTAGTACATCTGTACTGGAACACTGATGCTGAACACTGAAAGCATCATTGAGGTGACAGGCTGAGCAACATCAATTACATGAAAGAGTTTTCATGGCAATGTGCTGCTTTATCTCGTGTGCGTTTCAACGCTCTCCAAGCGGCCTCAACCCTGTGAAAGATGTGCACAAAATAAACAATTTAGATGCAAAGAAAGGCTACACAGGGAGCAGTTTCCTGCTGGGGAGGAACATTTCCCGACGTGAAATTCTGGCTGATGACTACACACTGTGCATGTCGCTCAAATCCCTGAAGTCTTTTTAGCAAATAAATGAGACTGAAGCATGAATCTGAAACAGCTATCATGCTGCTCCACTTCCATTATCGCTGTTAAGGGGAATTAATTTAATGAATGTTCTTTAATTCCCAACAGGGAAGCCGAAGCTTTTGTAACCAAGCGAGCTATTAGATATGTGACACTTGTTCAAAATGAATGGTTATGCATGCAAAAATGGATCCTGGTGAGATATCCTATAAAAGTGACTGTTTTCTCATTATGGATGTTGCAGAAGGGATTGGGGAGCGCTGCTGATTTGCATAACATGACTGTTAATGCAGTCGGCTCACTTTTTCATTTATTTGTGAGCTGTGAAGTCATTTGCTGACTGTGCATCACTGGAGTCAAACACCAGGAATATCATCATTTAAATAAAGCTGTCGATGAAGCACAAACAGCCATGACAGAAGCACATTAAATCAGCCATCAGGCAGTCTTTCAGCTGACAGCTTACAGGCAATATGCTGTTACTAACACACTCCATGTTTCATCTGTTGTTTTACCCAAAGGCAGACCTCAGAACGATAATTAAAGTAGCCATCCAGCTCAGGGTGCTCACTTCTGTTCCCTCAACTCTGCTGATACAATCTGGAAACAGCAGGCATGGACCTGCCTCAGCTATGCAGCCTACCTGCTCCTCACAAATGCTTGTCCACACAGGCAGCAGAGAGTTTTACTGCAGACAGTCACAGTGACTGATGCTCAGCAACGATTTGTCTTTTCACACAATCTGACTCTGTAAATGAAACCCTGTTGCTTAGAGATTCTGTTTTCATAACACCAAACTTCTTCACTGCTTCAGTTGTATTGACAAGAGGGTCCTGCTTTGGTATTTACAGTTTTAGTTGAATAAAACTGATTTCTAAAAGCTAAAATGTGTAGTTTTGCACTGATATGTCTAAATGAAGTTAAAAATTGCAAACCTTAGTTTATATACAGTGCTTAACAAATTTATTAGACCACCATCCAAAGTAAGGTTTATGCCACAGCCACACTAAATTAACAGCATTGGTAATTAACAAAATCATTTTTTATGTTTCTGCAATGGTTAATACACCAATATGTAGGAGCTCGTAAACCGAAATGATATTTTTAATGCTAAAATAAAATTATTGCTGTTATCCATGAATTTTCAAATTTACTGATTTACAAAAAAACCCTGAAAAAAATAGTGAAGCACATTATTATTTCTTGATTAATATGTCAAATTATAGTTGTTTACTTGCATTCCTGAACAGAAAATGAGTTTCAGTGTTTGAATGTTATGCTTGATTAATTTCTGACTTCTCAGAGAAGCCCAGTGAGCCAGCTCAAATTTGGGAATAAAAAGGTGAATTCAGTTTGAAATTCCTCATTCCTGTTGAAAATGGTAAAACGTGGAGAGCTCACTGAAAATGAAAGAGTCTGCATTAAAGCACTTCATGATATTGGATGGTCTCTGAGACAAATATGACAGGTGGTCTAATAAATTTGTTAAACACTGTATTTTAAGTAGAATATTTACATCACCTAAAATTGGTCAAGCAATTTAAAAAAAAAAAACAGAGAAATCCTAAATTTTATTTATTCTAACAGACCAAGTCTCGTCACAGCAGCTGTCACAGAAGACATGTTTGTAAATAGCTCGCCACTTTTAACAGCTTTTCTTCCTCTGTGTTAAATTCATTCATGGACCATAAATGAAGGCTTAAAGTTTATCAAATTAACCTTATGGAGTGATGTTTTGGCCATTTTTATTGATTTGATTGAGAGCCGGGCTGCATGGTAGCGCGGGGATTAGTGCCAAGGTCCCTGGTTTGCTTCCTAGTCAGGGCCTTTCTGCGCGGAGTTTGCATGTTCTCCCCTTGCATGTGCATGTTTTTCCGGGTACTCCAGCTTCCTCCCACCACTACAAACATGCTCGTTAGGTTAGATGGTGACTTTAAATTGACCATGGTGACCAGTCCAGGGTGTGCCCCGCCTTTCACCCAATAACAGCTGGGACAGGCTCCAGCCCCCCCCATGACCCCAACAGGATAAGTGGTATAGAAAATGGATGGATGGATGATTGAGAGCCCTGTGGCAGCTCTTGTTTTCCCGTACATACAGTTGGAAGTCTACTGATTCTTATAGAAATCTTTGTGATATCCCTAGGCCTGTCTCCCTTCTTTCGATCCTGAATGGGTTGCAAGAATGTTACAAAATGGAACTTTTGTGGATTTTTTGGGTAAGCGAACAAGCTGCTTAAAGGCTGTGACGAATCATATGTCTATCAGCTTGTTAGGTGTCAGATTGTCCAGCAGTTTCAAATACAGTAATGTGCAGGACTTGTATGCATGCTTAAACCAAACATTGAGGCTGAAACAGGGTGTAGATGTGGCAAGTAAGCTGCCTGAGGGCACCTTTAAAGATCAAAGGTGGATCGACACAATCATAGCCATGCTCTGGGGTGGATATAGCAGGTATGCATGGCCTAGGGTACAGTACTATCTGGGTATGTAGTAGAGTTGCCATGAGCTCCTGTTCGTGCTGTGCATGTCACAAGGGCCTGAAAACTGCCAGTGGTTTCCAGGTTACCTGGGGTGATAAGACCCAGACAAAAGTAATGCCATCAAGATTGACCTTGGCTTCCAAGCAACTCGTGTTAACACTTAAAAAAAGACAAAAACAGCAACCACAAAAAGAGGAAATGATGTAATATGCTCACCATACATCAGGTGGATAGGGGCCTGAGTGGGAGCAAACTGAAGTGGAAAAAAAAATGCAATTTTGGTGTTTTATACAAAATCTATCCATATTTATGGTTTTGTCGTGGTTCCAGTTCCGGGACATGACACCCAAGGTCACCTACAAATACATAAATAAAACTTAGTACCGGGCCAAGTAAACAATCTATAATGAAGAGAACTAGATGCAACAAAAGGCAAAAGGAATATGCAGAAAAAAAGCACACTACCTTGACTAGGCAATTTTTAACAGGCAGGTTTTCAGCTCGGCTTTAAAAATATGGAGGGTCTGTGTTGCAATTGAGCTGCACAGCTGAATGCTCAAGACCCCAGAGCAGAGCAGAAGGGTCAGTGAGGAGCATGGAGGAAGAAGATCAGAGAGCACTGGTAGGTGATGGTTATGGAGAGCCTTGAATGCTAGAGGACGAGGGTGATATGTTGAACTTATAAGCAATGTACTTCACTCAGTAATACCTAGTTAAATAGATTGTGTCATTGATCATTCACATAAAAGCACAAAGTAAAATAGATTGTTTCTTAAGTGAGAGAAGAGAATTAAAGTTAGTTTTTTATGTATATATCTGTAATGTTACAGCTGCATCCCTGGACATTAGGAACTCAGCTATACTCTATATATTCAGCTCTCATTGTCAATTCAAAACCACTGTACAGTCCAGCATTTTTTTTATTTTTTCTTTGCTCAATGTTCAGAATGCGAAAACGCCCTCAGTGTCAGCTGCTTTTTCACAGCACTCAGATGCTTTCAGTTGAAAACAGTTCAACTTTTGGAGCACTGCTGAACTCGTCAGTTTCACTTTTCCTTCGCTGAACAATCAAAATCATTAAAGGATGGGACTTTAGTGCTCTACTGTTGATGTGACTCCAAGTGCAAGTTCCAGGTCTACAGCTTCTGCAAAGTGGACATAATATCTGCACTTTTTTCTCTGTTTCATAGTTGATTTTCCTTGAACAAGCAAATAGTTAACTATACAGAGAGCTAATAAAGTTAGAGATACTACAGAGGGAAGTGGAAGTCAACTTTCACAGCCTATAGTAACAATAAATGCTGGTAAGAAGAGATGTGAAACAGAGGTTGTGAGTGCTGTCAGTGTGATCATGGCAGCTGTGGACACAGGACCTTACTGCTTACTTCTTTTTTTATTTAATAGTGGTCAGCAAACAGCGTCTAATGTGCTACAACCACTTTCTGGCAGTAGCACCCCATTTCAACCAGGCATCTGTAAAAACTAATGCAAAAAAGGGTTTTTTTAATGGATATAGTGGCCTCATTAAATCTCTGATTTCTTACTAAATGACTGATTGAATAATTAAAATTAATGCCCATCCCTGGTATGTGTTAAAATCTGGTCTGTAAGGGAACATGGCAATTTGGTTGATGTTTGGAAACAATCATTATCTGATAAGATTTAAATTAAAAACCCAGTATCTTCAGGTTTTTTTTTTTATAAACATATCCATGGTATGGTCGAATAATTTTGTTTTTAGAATACAAGTGGAACATAGTCTACAAGAATTCATATATTGGCAGAAAATACATTCAAAATATCTTACTCATCAATGTAGATGCCTCAGGTATCAGCATTTTTGAGAAATGGCAGTTCAGCCAATATAAAATTCTGCTTTATTTAGATAGAAATTTAGTTTGACTACCACTGGGTTGTTGCAAAAATGTGTTTTCTGTCACATCTAAGTTCTTTATTAAGGGTCATATCCAGGATAGCAGGATCACAGTTATTTGGCTGTACTAGTGTATTTTCATTGCAAAAAATGTACAAACAAGCAGTTTAAGTTTGGGCCCTGGTCACAGCCCCACCCTACAGTGAAAACTCACAGTTCACACAACTTTAGATCTCCATGTTGTTTAGTATAAGCAAAAGAATTCTGGAGTCAATCAGACGAAATCCCTCAGACTAGTTTGCTAAAATATAAAACTTGTGAATTGCAAAAAAAAAAAACAAGATTTACCTTAAGCAGTTTGTAGTGCGATTCCTGTGTATTTCAGAGGATGACCTTGTCTTATCATGATACATATGTGTACCAATTTGCATGCATGTAGCACTTCCCCAGTCCCCTATCTCTCCTGTGAGGCCCCTGTATGATGGACTTGCATGATTCCACCAAAATACAAGAATTTCCACTGAGGGGCAATTTTCTGTAAAGTTTGGTGAGTTGTTGAGCATTAAAGCCCCAAAATTAGCAGTTCTTCTGACAGCAAAATGATGCATACAGATACAAGTGGGTACTTGCCGACCCTAGGTCTGTCCTCAGACCTTGATAAAGAGCAGTCTTAGTGGCACTAATGTCTGTCAGAGATGCTGCATGACTCTGGTGATTCTCTCTTTTTTTATAAAACCATCCAAAGTATTTTGGATTGAAGCAAAACTGGAGGTATGCACCGGAGAAAGACATGACTTTCATCAGCTATAATAGAGTCATGTTAGTTTGATCCTGTTGGTATTTGTTTTTTTGATTATTTGTGAATCAACCTGTTCTTGTTTGCCTTGTTTTGCTGCATTTTTCTAAGAACATCTGCTAAATGTTATCTAAATGAAGTCATCCTGTTTAAATAATGCTGTATAAATACAGATCTGCCAGCTTTCATGTTAGAGATTAGGTGAAATGAAACGTAATTAAACAGGAATTAATTCAGACTGTGTTGACAATCACAGATAAACAGTGGATTATGTAGTTGTGTTAGCAATCTGTATGCAGGCTGATAACCTCCCTGGGGTCCCCTGTGATGGAGGCTAGGTGTGGTGAAAATCTCAGTGGAGAAATTAAAAGCCTCTGTAGGGTCTCTTCCATGGTACTTTTCCCTTTTGTCATTATATGTGTGTGTCAGGTACAAAAACAAACCCCAGAACTAAACATAAAAGCAGATTTTCAACCTTGACTTGAGGACACCAACTGACTTTGACATGGCAGTATTTTAGCTCAAAATATTTACAACGTGGTGGCCAAACTGCACCGATTGGGGACTGGAAAGTGTCTGGATTTCTGTGGTTCAAAGTCATGACTGGAACAAGTAGGAAACCCCCAGATGACTTGGGGAATTTGGAAGGAGAAGTGAACATGTGATGCTTTCTGCTGCATTCATAACAACAAACATTTGGCCCCTTGAACAAGGCCCTTAACCCCCAACAACACCACTGAAGCTGCTCCATCTGGCACTGACTGGACTGGATATGTACTGAGTGCCAAAGTTGGTGTAAAAATGTAGTTCCTCTTTATCATTTAAGGCTGTCTTTAAATGTCTTTATTATTTAGATTTCAGCTGGCAGTTTTCTTTCTTAAGGACTTTTATTTTTTTAGTCAAGAATGGAGCCAGGACTGGTTATGTTTAATCAGTGTTTTTTTTTTCTTTTTCTTTTAAGTTTTAACTACCCACCTCCAACAATTGAGGTTGAAATCGTCTTTACCCATTTTATTCTTCATATAGAGTTACAGCAGGGCAATTTATAGTTTGAGCCACTGGTGGACTTAAGGGGGACTTAACCATATGTTTGAAAAATGTAGTGAAAGTGCCCGCTTGGATGACCCTGTGGACGATGACACATGATAGAGTGCCTTTAAAGTGAACAAAATGTGGCAAGTGCCCTTTAGGATGCCCTTCGAGTTGCCAATACATGACAAACAGCCTCAAAGATGTCTCTTTAGTGCAGTGGTTATCAACCTTTTCAGTCCATGACCCTCAAAATAAAGGTTCCAGAGACCGGGGACCCCCACTGTACCTGAAGGTAGTTGAACACAGCCATGCACAATCAAGGGGGGATAAATGGGAGAGCACCCAACCAAACTGGGGGCCCATGGAGGTTAGCAAAATGTTACGATGTCATTTAGCAGACACTTTTATCCAAAGTAACGTATGTTTGAGAGCAAGAACAAAAAAATTATGGTCCATTGTAAAGTTAAGCAGTGATATCCATAGTTTATATATAACCTGAAAAAATAACCACTTTATCATAGAAACAAATACCTTGTTTTAATAGTT
The DNA here is from genome assembly GCF_018320785.1 of Cheilinus undulatus. Classification (NCBI taxonomy): domain Eukaryota; kingdom Metazoa; phylum Chordata; class Actinopteri; order Labriformes; family Labridae; genus Cheilinus; species Cheilinus undulatus. The sequence continues at coordinate 47,949,996 of NC_054872.1, forward strand.
TGAGTGGTAAATATCCTCTGAAAAATGTTAATCCCTTTGTTAAGAAAATAATTAAAATGGGTTATTAATGGCAAAAAAATGGGGGGAAAGGTGGTGAAATTGGATTTTAAAAGTAGCACAAATGGGTTAGAAGTGGCAAAAGTTAGATAAAAATGGCAAAAAAAAAAGAAAGAAAGAAAAGAAAAAATGCAAAATGGGTTCAAGTGGCAAAAATGTGCATAAATAGTGGTAAAATGGAGTTAAAAAGTATCTGTTTTGGCTTTAAATTGGAAAAAATGAAAGGAAATTTGGTGAAATGGGATGAAAAATTAATATAAACTGGCAATAAAGGGTTAACTGAGAAAGAAAAAATAGGCAGATAGTTGATATTGGTTAAACTAACAAAATGGGCATGTCAGTGAAATGTGGTTAAAATGGTAAAAATTGGTTGTAAAAAGTGGTACAAAGGGGTGTTAATAATGGGTCAACAGGGGAAACTTTAGTCTTAAGTGTCAAGAATTGGTTCAGAAGGCAAAAACAGGCAGAAAAAAAGTGGTAGAAAGGGTTTAAAAACTGACAAAAACAGGTGTTAAAAGGCAACATTTTGTTAAAATTGGTGGAAAAAAATGATTGAAAGGGGTTACAATTTGGTAAAATTGTTGTAAAGTGGCAACAGTGTTATCTGAAAATATTCATAGTTATTTTAGGGCATTTGGAAACCCCCTTTCAGTGCCTCGCAACCCCTAAGAGGGTCCCGACCCCAAGGTTGAGAAGCACTGCTTTTGTGGACTACATGTGGAAAAAGTGCACCTGAGTGGACTTAATATGATAAAGAGCCCTCTAAGGGGCCTTTCCAGTGGACAAATCATGATAAAGTTCCCTCATCAGTGCCCTCTTAGTTGACTAAAATGATAAAGTTCCTTCTTTGATGCCCTTAAAGAGCTACAAATCCACAATCTGCCCTTTAAGGTGTACTTCCACTGGACAAACCAGGATAGGTGCCATCCACAGTGTCCACTCAGAAGACAAGATGTGATAAGTAGTCCAATAGAGTGCCCTCTCTAGCAGTGTACTCCCCCCAACAAGACCCACATGAAAAACAAAACACTGACACATTGCTGTCAGAAACCACCATCAATTCTAACTATTTCACCGATTAAAGCTTTGAAAGAAAACCTATTCATGTTTTTCTTATTAAAAAACCTTTGTATAAACTACTTGATAACAATTTTGTCATGGTTTTAGCCAACATCTGCAAATCTTATTTTGGCAGCCTCAAAGCAGACCAAGCCTTGCGCTCCCTGAGATCTATGGCATCTATGGGTCCGGGGGGTCCGGACCCCAGGTTGAGTACCACTGCTCTAGAGGTCATATGTCCTAAAATGCAAGTGCCATAAGCTTCTTGGTATACAGTTTATTTGTGCATCTTTGTGAAATAAATGGTTACAAAGTTAATAATTCCTGGTCAGTTTTGTCATGAAGGTGTGCTAGGTAATCCCAGAACGGAAAAAAAGTCCAATTTAATCCTAAAATTCTAACTATTTCACCATAAATGTGATTTTTTTGTGTGTGCTGGTGCCCCATAAATACAGCAGGGGCCCTTTTCATTATTTTTGCCGCTGCTCTTCAAACAACCTGAGTCTCCGGTGTGAGCCCTTTGATGGCTCATTTATGCTCTTAGTTCAAAGTGCATATGGATACGTATGGAGCTTTCTGAATCATGGAAGACATGAAAGCAGAGTACAGAGAGAAAGCGCCGTTCATACCCCTATGCGTTTCAAACATAGAGCATAAATGAGCCTTTGAAAGGCTCCATCCAAGCAAAGCCATGCATAATGACTTTTTCTAGCAGTAGAAAGAAGTTATGAATGAAACAAGACTGCAATGCACAGTGAGGAACGGTCAGTCCAATCACAGAAAAGCCCAAATTACAAATTCTGGTTAATCATTTTTGATTTGGGAGGGTATCTATATGGGCTTCAAGTTGTGAAGTGCCAATAATGTTGGAAACTGAACTTCTGTTGCAAGATTTAACATTGGCATTACAGTGTCACATATTTTTGCTTCTTTGTTCTACCTCAGGCAACCATGGAGGCCTTCAGCTCAAAGGACATGGCCATGAGGGCGCAGAAGAAGATCCTCAGCTCCATGGCCAGCAAAGGCTCCGTCCAAATGTTCATAGACGACACCACCAGCGAGATCCTGGATGAACTGTACCGGGTCTCCAAAGAGTACTCAGGTAACAAATCTGAGGCCCAGAAGGTGATCAAAGATCTGATCAAGATAGCTGTGAAGATTGGCGTGCTGTTCAAGAACAACCGCTTTAGCACAGAAGAGCTGGTGGTGGCCACGGATTTTAAGAAGAAGCTGCACCTGGGGGCCATGACGGCTATCAGCTTTTATGAGGTACTGCTCCATATATTTCCATGTACACATAGAGTAATGTTTAAAAAAAAGAACCAATACTGATAATGTCTTTCACTGAGTAAAGAATATTTCCACTGTAGCATAAGGGTCATGACACCAGTAGGTAAACCGTTAAGAGCAAATCACCTGCTGAAGTTAATGGAAAACAAAGTAGATAGGAGCAATCCATGCTGGAAGTTTGCCCAAATGATGCCTGCCCCAACTTCTTCTACGTCAGGGGGGTCAAAACTCTTTTCACTGAGGGTTGCATACAGAAATATATAAGGACATTGGTATATAGTATATACCATATGCATATATATATATGCATATATGCATATAATACAGAAAACACGTGAATAAATTCTTCCTGCTGAGATAACCGGACTCGCCAGATGGATTTGTTTTACAGGCCCATCTGGAAAATCTTCAATACTAAGTGTTTGGGAAAGGGCAGAGGATTTGAAAAAATTTGGTCCTGTCACTTTCTAACCGGGCCTAACCGCTTCAGACGGGAGCTTTGCAAGATGGATTCTCCAGTGAGGAGTAGGGAAACGGGCGTATCCATCTGCTCTGCAAGGTTACTGCTGAGATGCTTGTTTACAAAATTAGCAATGTAGCAACGTCTTCTGCTGAAACTATGAAGTGCAGTACAGTCAAAAACAAGCTTCATGTTCAAATGTGAGCCATTTTTCATTTTATTTTCTAGAATTTGCTGTTGGCTGATCAAAATTGGACTGCGGGCCGCATAGGTTGGACACAGCTGTTCTAGGTTAATACAGCTCATCTAAACGAATGGCAGTAAATGGGAAAGACAGTCTTATGGATTTAAAGGCTTACAGCAGTTCTCTACAGTAAAAATCTCCTTTTGTATTCATACAGTATTGTCTGTAAAAACCAGGGCCAACTGCAGATACCAATAATCAAAAATACATAGCCCAATTCCAGTACCAAAGTTTTTTGCCAAAGATGTCTTTTGGTGTTCATCCACTATTGTCTCATGTTTGACAACATGTTTGACTCTTTTTGCCTGGTAAAAATATCTCTTCTTTTTCTGTAGTTAGGTGTGCTACATGCCAGCAATAACCTGACTGATATAACAGGTAAACATCAGCTGCTGACGTCAGTTCATGCCACCTTATCTGCAGATGGTGATGATTGTCTACAGGGCCGATACTGATCTTAAACTGATTCATCAGTGAACCTCACAGTACATACCTGACAAATCAACATAAACATGTTGTTTGACTCTGATATAAAGCCTCTTACTAAGTAATATAAAAATACTAAAGTCTCTTCAAAATTATATTTAACACTTAGCTTTCATGTGACTGAACATTCAGAACACCAAAAAATATAGGAAGTTGGCAGATTTATGATTATGCACTCTGCAAACCTTGGTAATAATTATACATCATTATCCCTTCAGTAAAGCTTTCAGCTCCCCATCCTGAACTTGACAAGACAGGCAGATTTTACCAATACAGCAACTGCAAGGGGTCTCATGCTCCAAGGGCAAAAAAGATATCATCACTGTAGTTGTGCTGCAAATATGAGGTAAAGCCAGTGGTGTAGTGCAGTGGTTCCCAACCTGGGGTCCAGGGACCCCTAGGGGGGCACAGGGCCCTGTTTGCTCTGACATTGTCAAAATTAGATGTTCGATTAAAAAAAAAAATCATGATTACGAACCTAATGCACAATAGAGTATAGAGGCCATCCTACAAGATTACAACATAAGGAGAATGTAGATTTCTAATCAAAAAGGTCAAAAATTTGTTTGAAAAAAATCCAAATTTTTGAGATTTTTAAGTCTTATATTTACAACATTTCACTGTTTCAAAAGTCAGGAATTTACAAGAAAAAAATCAAAATTTCAGAATTTAAAAAGTCTTAAATTGACATTAGAAACCTTTTTTAAGTTTAAAAGTTTTTCAAATCCTAATTTTACAACGGTGTAAAGTCAAAAACATAAAAGAAACCAAACTGAAAACAGTGGTCAGATTTTGACTTTTGGGCTGTATAATCTTAAAAATTCTTAACCGGGGTTCAGGGACATTTACTGCTTTTAAAGTCATAAAAATGTACTTTTAAAAAAATGAATTAATTTTTTAAACCTGATTTTTTTCCCCTTGAAATTAGTCTTTCTTTTTTTTTCAAGAGTGGTCCTATAATGAACTGTAATAATAATGGATAGTTTGGACATAGATCTTTAGTCAAGAAAAAGTCTATATAGGTCTGTTATGATGGGATTTTGTCAATAAAAACAATGTCAAATGATGTATACTTTTTCTGAGTGGGTCTTAGGGGGGTCTTAGCTTTCTTTGGTGCGAGTAGCTGGGGTCCTGAGGAAAAAAGGTTGGGAACCACTGGTGTAGTGGGTCCAAGAGAAGTGGGTATATTCTTAAATTGTCACACAAAGGTTAAGCAGACCACCTAGTGAAAGATAACAACCACTTGTTAAAAAGGACATGTAAGATCATCTTGCATATTTAGTCAACAATTCATATAATATGGGAAACCAAAGAAGAGCAGCTTTGACAATCACCACTGACCCACACACTACAGGCTGAGATAACTACATGATTATTAATTTTGAGCAAACTATTCCATCATTAGTAGCAGTGTTAGGGTAATGCAGGGATGTAGAAGTGGGAATACTGTATAGCAGGGGTTCTCAAGCGGTGGGTCGGGACCCAAGAGTGGGTTGTGGAACCCTTTTCAATGGGTTGCAGATTTGTTTTTAGGTGAAGAAATGTGCCAGAAAGTCTATGAAACTCTTTTCAAACACGCTTATTATCTCGTCTCTCTCTGTTTTGTCACATCTAGTACTGTCTAGGGTCCAAACTGGGATTTTTTTCCATAAATCGACTATGCAACATTAGTTCAGGCAGGCCACGGTGTCAAGTGCTACCATTTCATTGAGATCATCTGATCTCATGCAAACCCTCATCAGCTGATGGTCAGCTGATTCTCACTAAGCATTCTATTGGCTTAATGCACCCATGCTGCCATATTTAAGTTGCTCTGGCATACCTTCTCTTTGCGGCTCCCTCTGCAAGCTGCTGCTTTGATGCCTCCTCCACCCCAGCTTCTCCATAATTTGACTTTATCAGTGCCATTCTGTTGTCAGTGATACCTCCTTTGCTCTTGGTTTGCTTCCTCAACTGACGCTGTTTTGTCTGAACGGTGTTCAGTTCGACACAAACTTGTGGATTGAAGCTTTTCAAGATGGATTTGCCTGATGACAGACATCTCATCAAGACTCTAGAAGAGAACAGATATAATACCAACAATGATCAGCAGTGATCTAGCTTTGTACATGTTAAACTATTTAGATGCTCTTCTAAGAAATAGAGCAAGTACAGCTTGGTATATTGATTTTTTATTGTAGATTTGTCTGGTAGTTTTACTGCTTTTTGTTTCACCTGAAAGACATACTTTGAATTTTCATTCATCTTCAGTTTTTATTTTGTTCATTCACTATGATTGCTTTTAGCTAAATGTAGTACAGTTTTTCATTAGTATTTGCCTGGGGCCTCCAAATCAATAGAACTAATTTAATTAGTTATTATTATAAAATGACAACTGCAAATGAAGATTTCATTTTGGTATGAAAACTTTAAACCCCTTTGAACTGGATATATCTGATAAAGGACTTAATACATAAGTATGCTATAATATGATAAATCACTACTTTACTCAGTTATATTTCATAAACTTTTCTGTCATTACAGAATACAGACAATAATGGCTCTTGATGTTCTGACATTTCCGCTCACTGTTACAGGTGGACTTTACCTTTGACAAGGCTGTCATGGAGGAACTCCTGACCACTTGCCGAGATCTGCTCTTGAAGCTCGTGAACACCCACCTCACCCCAAAATCCCACGGTCGCATCAACCACGTCTTCAACCATTACTCCAACCCCGAGCTCCTGACCCAACTGTATGAACCCAGCGGGCCTTTCCGACCCCACCTCACCAAGATCTGCAAAGGACTCAACAAACTGGTGGAGGAAGGGACAATATGATATAAACAATGACATGTCAGTCAGACACTGGGAGATCTATGAACAGACTCAGAAACTGTTGGACGATTTCAGTCTTACTGCTGCTGAGGACAGCAGCTTATGACGAGATGTGAGAACAAAACTGATGCCTCATTGTTCTCAGAGAACAAGTGGGATGAAACAAAGTTGTCTGAGTCATTCCTCAAGTTTTTTTTAAATCTAAAGGTGATACATAACTGTGTTATTGTGATATACATTTCACAGAAACTGAACTTGAATATAAAATTGTTTATATCAGCTGTTTATTATATTACGACATGTCAGCCTATGTTTGATATCAGAGACCTTGAAATGCTCCATTTTTAACTACTGATGTTTCTTAAAGAGGAGGGGATAAAGTGCCTGTGCAGATTGCATTAAGACAAAAGATGGGAAGCAATTTCACTGTAATACAGCACTGCCATCTAGTGGTCAAGATGATGCTTGAGCAGCTCAATGTAATGTATTTACTGAGGCGTCCAGAAGACAAGGAACAATAAAGTGAATATCCCCACACAGGATGACCAAGTTTGTAGTTTGAGCTACTCAGCATGTTTAAAAAGTACCATCAAACAGACCGACTTTGATGGTTTTTACTGATTTCCCTGCTGAATCCTCTTATTCCTGTTTTTCTAAAGATTAAATAGTTGGTCATATTCTTTGGATTTTTCATTGCTGAGACATTAAAAGTCAGGAGACAAAAAATTCACACCACAGTTCCTCCAAAAATTCCTTCATTTAATATCTACCTGCAAATTGCAATAAGGTACAGAAGTCAAACAATTCAGTGGCAGGCTGGCAACACACTCCAAGATTCAAGGCTGGGTTTTGGGTCTGATTTTCCCTCCACAGGGGATGTGGCCTGGTCTGAAGCTTGTTACAACTGACTTTTTGTTCAACCAGTCCTCAAGTGTCAAGCCAATATGAATATTTTTACTTTTCCCGATCAAGTGAGAGCTGTCCCGGTCTCAAACTATGAACATTTAACATGTTTGGTATGTTCATTCCAAGTTGGGCTGCCCCTGATAGGATACCACCGGTAGTCAGAGTGAGCAAACCAGGAATGCCACCAGCTGGATGCTGCACACTAAAAGAGCACAAACATGGAAGTAGCCATGATCGAAAGTGGGGCAATCAATCCAAATTTAGATTAAATTGCAATTTAGGCTTCTGCAGTTTTCAAATCACAGAAGGTGCAACATTTCTTTGACCTAAAATTTTTGCCAAAAAAAACAAAAAAGATGTTATAATGACACAAGCAACTTTTTAAATGTCAATTTCTTCAGGAATAGTAAATTTTGTACTTCCTTATTTTTGATAATATATTTCTTTTTAAAAGTGGGAATAACAAAAAATGATTATTCCCTTCAATACAACAATTCATAATACTCACAATATGTGTCAGAGTACTTGGAATTTAAATCTAATATTATGATTTAAATCTAATATTATGGTGGTTATGTTTGATGCAAAATACATAAGATGATATATGAGATATATATATATATATATATGTATATATATATATATATATATATATACATATATATATATATATATATATATATATATCGCAATATTGAGGGATTAAAAAAAAAATCTTTTTTTTTTTTTTTACCCCAAAATCTTTTGGCCTTAACATAAACACAACCAGACCATCTTCTCAGCCAAGATTTCACCCATATTCTTTCCTGTTTTCTTTTATCCTGCTGCAAAACAGAAAGCACACCAGGACAGCTCGCTGATGTCAACCATCCTCAGTATTTGTTTTTCTTCTTAAGTTACATTTGATTTCACATGTGCATTTGAAGGGTTTTTAATGTTAAAATTGGTTGAAATCATTGCTTTTGCCTGTAGTCTTCCATGCTTTTAAATTCAGTTAAAGTCTGAAAATCGTCCAGTATGTAGTCAGCCTTTGGTACAGCCCCACTGGGTACAGGGACTGCACAGCTCCGTCCACCTCTGCAGTTTACTTGCTTTTTGAATTCAGGAGTCTTTTCAATAAAAACAGCAGTTGAGAATGGCAGGCAATTAAAAAAATCTTAATTACAAAAAAGTTCATGATAAATCTATTTTTGTCACATTTGGAATTCCCACTATTTTTATAACTTCTTTATTTCATTTTGTATTTTTATACTGTCTTAAACTAAGGGTAACTGACTTTTTGTTTGGATTCAGACCTGCATTCAATCTGAAGTAAAACGTTGGTTAGAGTGAAGATTATGGCATGAACTTAACCACTGCAACAGTAAAAAGGAACAAAAAAGGGACAGAAAGGTAAATGTTTGATGACAGAGGGTGCAGATGACCTCTGACTTGTCCTCTGAGCTGTCTGTGAGTTTTTAAAGTGAAATGAGACATTTGGGGGCAGTGGTGCTCTTATTTTACATCACTGTGGCTGCAGGGAGACACTGCAGTGGCTTAACCAATGTGTGTTAAAAAGGGACCATAAAGCATGCAATTTATGAATCTAATAAAATGACTGCATGATAATTGACCTTATTCGAATCATGATCAATTATTACATGCTAACACCCCTAGTATTTACTAATCAATAAACCACCACTGGCATTTTATTAAAGGGATATTTCAGTATTTTTAAAGGTGAGTCGTATGAGGTACATAGCACTAGTGGGCCTCCAGTGATTTTAGTGAGCACTGCTCCTTTAACAAGGACTCACTGGTTACACTGGCCAGGAAGTTAGGCTATACAGCACAACAGATGGGTACAGTTTTTTGTGGAATTTATTTCGGGTATATATATATATATATATATATATATATATATATATATATATATATATATATTTTTTTTTTTTTTTTTTTTTTTTTTAGTAAAAATGGGCCACAAAACAATGTTGGCTCAAACATACACAAAAATCCAGATGTTTTTAAGCATTTTTTTTTAACTCTAAAGCCTCCATGTTAATTACAATGCAGGATTTTGCTACCAGTTATATTCTTTTGGATTGCATAACAGTGACAAAAACACAGAAGCTTTCAGGGTATAAAATAAAACATTTTAAAAATGTGATAGTGCTATCATTGTTTTGTGGCCCATTCTTCCAAAAATGTGCTAAATCCCACAAAGAAACTGTACCCATCTGAAACGCTGTATAGCCACTACAACCAGCGAGTCCTTCTTAAAGGAGCAATGCTCCCTGAAATCACTGGAGGCTAATGCCACTACTACTCATCAACTCAGCTTTGAAAATACTGCAATATCTTTTAATAAATTTTACACATTGAGAGAGAGAAGCTCAAATGAAAGCAGTGACACCTACCAACACTGATACACAGGGATACGCAAGCTATATGCAAAGCATTTTGAGAGCATGTAGCAGTGCAAGACTAGAAGATGGTGCCCCTTTAGACATCTTTTCTCCCATAAAATGAAAAATTCATCCATGAAACAAAAACAGTGATTTTTTTTTTGGTGTAAATATACCTTACTGAGTTTGGTTTTCATTCATAGGGCTCCTCAATCTAAAAAAGCACGTAAGCTTCTTAAGCTGGAGCTGAGCGGTCCATCCCCATAGGACTTGGATGCCTTCAGTGGTATCATACTGTTAGAGGCAGTTCTAAAAATATTGGGAAAATGAGAGTCAACATTTTCTTGAGTTCCCCGTACAAGGGATTTGATAGACCTGAAATCCTACAGCCTGACACGCCACCAAAACCTGATTTTTATTCTAAAATACACTTTGTAAAAATGGGATATAATATTAAAATATACCTACATCTATGCACAAAAAGTTTTCTCTGTAATCTTTGGCTACATATTAGTTATAACTTATTATCTGTAACAAACAGACATTAACTTGTGAGCAGTTTAGCTCTTAAATAACAATGAATAGGGTTTATCTACTTTGTCATTTCACAGCTAAAGGTCAGCCAACTTTGCATGAGGCTGTGAGGTAGCCATACACACAACCAGTTGTTAAGCTGACCGTATAATAAGTCATATGACCAAACCAACATGTGATGGCACATTTCTAACATTTCACTCTAATTCCCTGGATGTTAAAAGAGGACAAACACAACTATGTTTCATCATCGAGTGTTTCTCAAGAAAAAATAAATAAGCAGGATATACAAGTGCATCATTCATCATAAAAACCATCTAAAAGTGCAATGCTCCATTTTAAGGGTCTAAAGGCAGTGTGAAAAGACTCCATACAGCAGCAGGAGAAACTCCAGAGCTCTGTCTCCATTCATAACTCTCTATTACTCATGTCTAATCTTGCAGAGTGGTTTTCTGCAAAAGTTTCTTTAATAATCAGAGCCAGACAGCAGGAACAAAGCATCACAGCTGGAAGATCTCGTCTTCTCTGTCTCTCAGTTTCTTGGTGAGTTTGGTGATGGTTACTGGTAGCGACCCGTGTGCTGCCTGCTGCTGCTGTGTTGTGAGAGACGAAGAGACACTCTGCGATCTTGGAAACTGCCGCCTGTCTGATGTCCTGCTGTTGCAAGCTGCTTCTAAGGCGGAAACCCTGTGAAAAATAAACAGATGAGAAGATACAGTCAGTCTGAAGACTCATGTGATATGATACAATCTGCTTTCAGCTCTTTGCAGAGATACTTTGATAGCCTGCCTGCTGGAGTCCTGGAATATTTAACAGATTCCCCATCAATCAAATTCACAAAACAATGAGTCAGTGGTTCATAGAGATCACGGTTTTATTTTTACCTATATGTTTGGGTTCCACTTCACTCCAAACCTGGTTTAACAGATGATACTGCATAAATATATTTATGATTTATGGGGCATGCGGCCACGTGGCTTTAAAGTGTAACAGGACATCTATCAATCCGCTGTAAGTGAGCAGCTCTTGCAGTGGGTGTTTGTGCTCAATCACCACCTGTGTGCACCAGCAAAGGACCATGGACTGGTTTATGTGTGCACTAGATAAGATACTGAAGCAAAGCTTTACACTTTTAATAACACCAGGCAGCTTGACTACTGCAATTAGGTCTAAAAAATGTATTATCTTATTTGACCCTCACTGCTGTCACAATCAGAGACTTTAAAAACATTGTTGATAAGTTGTTTTACATGGTTTTCTTTTCTATTTCTTGTGACTGGCGTCTCTGTGTGATGCTGTTTAATATTCATTAAATTTGTTCACAGTGTTTCCAGTGACACACTACACTGACAATTTCACCTAACTGATTAAAAGGCACAGGTTGGTCCTCTATGAGTTCTTCTCATTTGGCTACTTTGCACATCCTTTCGTCCTCCCTCCTCAAGTGACCCAGACATCAATTTACCTCCGCCATGATGACGGACCTTCACGTTCTCAAATGCACCTGGAGGAGGTGAGGATGGAGGAGAGAGGAGAGTTCTGAAGGAGCTAAGACTGAGAATACACCTTCCTCTGTGGAAGTCTGTTGACTAGAGGCAGCATGTGTTGGTTTGAAGGTGCAGCATCTCTGAAAAGCTGCACCTCCACGTGCTTTGTGACTTCTTTGCAGTTTATTTGGATTTTAGGCTGATTTGCTTCAAATGTAAAAGTTGAACACACAGTGATGTTGAAATACCCCATATTGATCGACTTAACAATGCCGTACAGCACTAATCACCAACTGGCGGCCCGGGGGCCATATGAGACCCCCCAAAGCTTCCTGTCCGACCCCCGAAAGACCATTAAATTCAGAAAAGGAGGAAAAGTAGATGTTGTGGCTTTAAGAGTTTCCTTTGCCTTTAAACGTCTGCAGCTGTTAAATCCATCCCACAAACAATTCATATTGAATAGTTTTAGAACAGGGGTGTCAGACTCACAGCAGGGGCTGAAATCTAAATTTAGGTCTCACCTGAGGGCCTAACAGGGTCAAGATTTAACTAAAAACTGTCAACCGTGTTTTCATAGGTAATGAATTATAGGGAAAAATAAACAGTGATGATAAAGGATTTTAAGATTTCTTAAAAAAAAAAAAAAAAAGTCAAAATGATTAAATATCACAGCATCAGTGTTACTGTGTGTCCATGTCAAATAAATGCTAAATAAATGAATTACAGGCTCAAAATCTGAGATAAAGAGTTAACTTTTTAAGTCCTACAGGTCAAAATACAAAATTAAAAGTCAAAATAAGGTTTTAAAAGGCAAAAATATGAGATAGAGAGTTAAAATCATAACTTTAAAGGTCAAGATACGAGATAAAATACAAAATCAAGAGTTTAAAAGGTCAAAATAGAAGATCAAATTTTAAATTGTGACTCTGAAAGGTCAAAATATGGGATAAAAGTCTAGATCAGGAGTTTAAAAGGTGAAAATATGGGATTAAAAGTCAAAGTTAGGAGTTTACAATATGATTTCAAATGAAAACTTGTGAACCTAAAAGGTCACAATATGAGAGAAAAGGTCAAAATTATGAATTTAAAAGGTCAAAATCTGAAATAAAAAGTCAAAATCCTAAGTTTAGATCATAATCTTGGGATGCAAAATGAAATATCAAATGAAAACACAAATAATTCCTTTCCCTCATTCCTAACTATTTCTACTCTCTACTTTTTCAGATTTTTATGACTTAACAAGATTTTTTTTTTTTAATCTTCCAAGTTAAATTTACATTTTTATACTGGAGGAAATCTGCAGACCTCATTCAAGTGAGCCACTTCTAATAAAAATATGAAATGATCTTGTGGGCCGAGTAAAACTGCACCGAGGGGCCGTATTTGGCCCCCGGGCCTTGAGTTTGACACTCTTGTTTTACTCACATTTAATGTTTTCACAGAAATTTACTGTCTAAAATTAGTAGACATTTAAAAAAGGGTAATAATGGGTTGTGGAGTGGCCTGTAGCAGACAGGTGATTCCTGCTGCACAGCAGAGTAGTTAGAGGGAGGGGTTGTTGTGCAGCAGAGGAGAGTGTGTTAATTGTAGACACCTGTGAGCTGAGTGAGGAAAAGAAGGGAGACAATGGATTTCTGGAGGGACTGCGAGAGAGAACAGAAGGAGTGCAAATATCAAAAACATAGTATAAAGTGATATATCTGCTAAAAACTGGAAAAGAAAGCACATAGGAAGTCCAGAGTGGGTGAACAATTAGCCTTTTTACTTTGGAGCCTTCTAAATATGTGAAGCCTGAAATCCTGGAGCAGTATGAGATCCTCTGTCTGTGGTGGCACTGAAGTCTTCTGGTGGCCGGACTACCCTCCAGTCTTGGGTTGTTAACCTCCTGATCCTGACTCAGACTCTTCTAACTGCAAGTTTACCCCCATTACCCTCTCTCCCATACCTATCTTTCACCTTTTATTTCCTCATACACCCCTACATTCTTTGACACATACACCACTTGGTTTTGGCTGAAGAGGCCGTGACCATTGTACTTTGGGTTTTGATTTTGTTTGAACTTTGGAAATATTTCAGTTGATTTTGCTTGAAGTTTGGGGGGCATTTGAATTATGGACTGTTTACGCTCGAGGAACATTTGAATTATGGACTGTTTGCGCTTGAGGAATGTTACATTTGATTTTGCATGAACTTTGAGTGGTGGGACATTTAATTTATGGACTGGTGAACCTTGGGGAACACTGAAATTGTTTTGTTTGTGCTGTGGGGCATTTGAATTAAATTGAACTGTTGGGACAATTGGGGTCTTTACCTGAGTGAACTGATTTATGTTATAAATTGATGAAATGCATGGAGAAATTTGCCTTAATTGAAAAGAGTTTGGTTATGGTACTGTTAATCATGTCTTTAAAGGATTAATGTGTTACCCTGAACTTTGGTTAAAGGAAAGACAAAAGAAACATAACTGATTTGTGGCCTTCATTTCTTTTGTAGAGGAACTGTTATTTTCTTTAGGCCTTAAATATCTTTACTCCACCCTGAGATTTTAAATGATAGACTTAATTGTCTGTCTGGCGCTCAGTTAATTTAAAATACTGCACATATTTCTGGCCTATAATAACGCCACAGGCCCAAAGGGACAGAAATTGGCGGATAAAGTTGTGAAAAGAGGTTGAAATATGGCAAAAATTGGTGAAAGAGGAAAAAGGGGGCCAAAAGTGCCAAAAATTGGTTACAAATGACAAAAAATAGTGAAGACAGTGATGAAATGGGTTAAAAAAGTGGCAAAAATGGACAAAAGAGTGGCCCAAGGGCATAAAACACGCAGGAAAAGTGGTTCAACTGGGTTTAAATAATAGTAAAAATTGGGTTAAAGAGGCAAAAAGGGGTTAAAAGTGTAAAAAAAAACAAAAAGAGTTAATACTAGTACTAAACCACAACTGGGGAGGGCCCATTCGCTGTGATTTTCAGGGGTCCAGCCAGTTCAGTTGTCAGGCCTGTCTCTTTGTGGCCTGCTGCATTAAAGACAATAGCGATTGATCTCACTGGTAATGACTAAAAATGTCCTGTGTTTCAAAAGAAAATACAAATACTACTACAATAATATTTCAATCAGACCAAAATATTTATTTTTTGTCTTTGAAAGTCCGGCCCTTAGAGTTTCAGTCCAGACTAAATCTGGCCCTTGTGCAGATGTACTTGGTGAACCTGTCATACCGGGTAATTTAATCTCAAAGTACTGTGGCATCATATAAGGTGACAATTTGTGTGGTGTTTCTGTTTTTTAACTACATTATCAATAAAAACTGACACAGCTCTGTGGTGAATTACTCTGCAGATCACAGGAATATAAAAGAAAAAAAGAGTCGCAGTTATCATACCAAATAGCAGAGATCTGGACAAACATGAGGAAAATTCAAAAGCACAATTATCAACCACAGTAATACCACTGTTAATAAATTATGTTATGTTATAAATAATTTATGGTACATGTAAATAAATGTTTTCTTGAGTAAGGAATTTCAATACTAAAGTTTCTTACTATTTGAAATAATCAAAGTTTTTGTAATAACTTTTAAACATGGGGTTTGGTGAACGTTTGTACAGCGAGGTTTTGATTTAAAAAAATCTGTGCAGTTCATGATCCATGCATGACAGCATTCCAGGTGAAGGACGTCTCATATGTTTTTTTTTTACATCAATAGTTGTTTAACGGCAGTTAGCAAGCATTGACAGACTTACACCTAGACTACTACACCTAGATTGGGGTGTAGATACTTCCATATGTGATTGCCTTTTTTCAGTTAGCACCACACTACATGATTTTCAAATCTTAAATGATTTTGAATCTGTGGAAGTGAGGGCACTTTTAAGGTTTTTCATCTCATAATCCTCTGAGCGCACACTGATGACTCGACTAGACTGCAAGACCACACAGCTGCCGCCTGAAGTAAAGACTTCACAGGCAGGATGTCCCACTCATGAGATCCCACAGAAATTTGAATGATCAAATGTGACTTCAGAAGAAGAAAATCACAGAGGACCCTCAAAATCCACAGCCGACTTTCTCTGATGCGTGCTACAGTTGCAGCAAAAATGAAAAAAAATAAAAATCAGAAAAAAGTGGCTAAGCTGGAGGTAGAGTTGTTTTTGTGTTTATGAGCAGGAAAAGTATGTAACATAAAGTTGGTGATGCTTTCCGGTCTGATTACTTTTATTGGCTGTAGTGGATATCCCGACAGAAAGTCTGACCTACAATCATTTATATCAAACATGTTTGGCATTTACAAATTGAGGTCGGTGATTCGAAAATTGCAACAACAGATATAACCTCATCAGCTGAACTAACCTTGATGTTCAGTTTTTGAAAATGTCACTGTCAGAAAACATTTGGCAAGTAAATCATTCAATCTCAACTGGAAAAAAAGTGGTAAAGGTGTTATCTGGACTGTCGTTACATATCAACAAAGGGTTTAAAATGGCTTACTTGTTGGTGTCACTTGAAACAAATATGATGTCAGAAATAAAAAAAACAATGTTCTGGAAGCATCACAACTACTAAGATGTATAACATATAGTAGGGGAACTGTGTTTGTATAGGCAGGGGTATGTGGAACACGGTTCCATTTCTGTCTACCTGAGTGAGATGCTTATCTTGCTGAGAGGCTTTGGCTCGCATGCCTGAAATTTTCACAGTTTATCTGCTGCAGAGCTACAGCAAAGATGTCTCTCTACACTCAGTTTACTTTATAATTCCAATCATAATTAATCAAATTTTTAAATAAACACTTATTTTCAATCAAGTGTGTCATAAACCTGAGGTGGTAGAAAACCCTTTAAATTAACAAGAGAAAGTTTGATTTTATTGCCAGTGAACATGTTGAGAGTTAATTCTGGCTGGTACATTGTTGACATAACCATTTAAGTTGAGAGCAGTACATGACGTGTGGAAAACAAGGCAAAGCGCATTTATTTTAGATGATATCTCATTTGAACTGTGCAGTCCTGCAGCTCAAACACACCTAAATTGGCAAAACTGAAGGATTATTTCCCACCACAAACATGGAGCATGACTGTGTCTATACAGAGCCATGTACACATACCTTTTCTCTGCGTCTTGGCATCCTTTTACAGCAGCCTCCTTTGACTGATTTATCAAGCTGTCCAACCTTTTCAAAAACTCCACAGGAGTAAGATCTGGCTCTGTTTGTTTTCCAGCATCTCGCTTTTCCTCAGAAGAGCCCCCTGTGTGTCCAATGTGAGCAGAAGCACAGTCAGTGCGCTCTTCTTCACTGTCCTCTACATCCAAATCCACCCCGTTGTTACAGTGGTCCAAGTCTGACATCACAGGGATCGACAAGGACTTCTTCAGAAAGATAGAGTCGTTGGTATACAGTCTGTTGGCTCTTTTGATTTGCTCCATCTGTAAGAAAAGATAACCTTGTGAGCCTTTAAATGACAAGATCAAAGTCTGAAAAGCTTGAACTACTTGCATGTTGTCAAACAAATATGCTTTAAGGGAAGAAAGTATGTTTTTGAATTGTGACTCTTACAATAATGTTTTTAAATTTTTTGCCAGGTTGAGCAAGGCACCACTGCTCTGCAGAAACCAGAAGTGCTTGACCAAATTTTAAGCCTGTTGAGCATTTTCCTGTTTGAAGTATTAAGCAATGATGTTATTGCAGTGTCATATACAAATATTTGGCAATAAGATTGAAGTGTAATAATCAAGTAATACTAAATTAGTTTGTACAACACTCGCAATTTGAGGTGTTAAACAATACTAATTTGTAATCGTATTTCCAGTGTTGACTTAACATGAATTACATGAGGATTAGTAAAAGATTTAGAATTGACTTTAGGAGTTATGAAATACTCACAGACACGCCATATTTCAGGGCCAAGCCTTGCAGAGTTTCCCCCGGCTGAATTTTGTGTTCAATCCGTCTCTGTCGGACAGGAGACAGCGGAGATCGGACCAGACTGCCGTATGATCTGGTTCTGCTCCCACGGAGGAGGAGGCCGTTCCCCCCGGCTGGTAAAGGAGCTTTCTCCCCGGACATTGCCGTAAACCACGTCACTGCAGTTCAGTTTGTACCCGAGCAACTGGTTAAACTACAATAACGAGTTACCTATTATTCACATAATGTGAAAACAGCGTTCTTAGCCTACTTTTAAACACCAAACTAGCAGCTTAGTTAGCCGGTTAGCTAAAACGTCAACTTAGCTAATTAATGTTGACGTTCTCTCCATATCCCCCGAGTGTTTACACTGCAAATTACGTTATCTTTCAAACTTGACACCTCAGCGCAATTATAAAATCGTGCCTGTCTTTATGTTTAACCTACCTTATATCTCAAACAAACACCTGAAAGTTGCTGAGAAAGTTATAAGAATAACTTTTCTCATGTCTCACGCAGACTGCCGTCTGCTGCCATATGTTGCCATGGCTGCCGTGCGAGGCAACCCTGCGTTCAGGAGTAGTCGGAGTAATCCGTAAAATCAGAGTCCATCTGGGAGATTCACGTATTGCTTCGTAACCACCCAGAAAAGTTGGTACATTTTGATGGCTTGCTTTTCGTGTTGCCATACTTGTAATATTAAATAGAAATGTGCCGAAATTACTTGGTAACAAAATAAGTGTAGGTCTTACAGTATAAACGAACAAAACCGGGACCAGTATATCGAATTCTTTTTTTATAATCTGCAATTCTTATTGTGTTTCCATGTTGAACCGAGCAGTTTCTATAAAATATAGTGATTCGGTTTGGTTTCAGTCGTTAAATTTCGTATTATTTCTATATTATGACTGAAAACAACGGCCTCCATATATGAGAGTTTGGATCATCCAAGACACATTTGAATGCAACAGGGTTTGTCTTCTGATTCGTCATTTGCGCTGCATTCACTGCCATCGGAAATACCATAATACAATGACATGCAGTTTACGTTCGGGTTATAAAGAAACCACCTGAACAGAATCACATTACAGTTAAAGATTTCTGTCTGTTCTGCTACAAGTTAAGTTTCAGACACACTATACGCAGAGGTTCATAATGGACGATGAAGCTACTGTCTCATATCAAACATAACCAAACAAAGCCAATTTTATCTTTTAGTCGGTTGCCAGTTATTTTAAAAAGATTGTCTTATCGTAATCCAACTTGGACGGCTAGAAATATTATAACTTGCAAATCTGAGGTAATCTGAACCACTTCTGCGTTCATCTAAACTGCATTTTAAGCAGGCAATCCTATGTCCCATCTCTCCGTTGGGACTACGAACGCAACATTGCTAGCTAGCCCAGTGTTATTGAACAGGAGCTAAGGTAGTGCTCAAATTAGTCATCTGTTTTGAGCTTATTAATCAGAGAATAGTAATGTCCTTTAAAAGGGAAGGTGATGACAAGAGTCAGTTAAACATCCTTAAGGTAAACATGTATTTCTAACCCTTCGAGCACTGCCTTAAGCTGAGTTGGTTAGCTGTGTTGTTTTGGTTAGCATCTTGCAAGCTAATTGTAGCACCTGTTAGGATTTGATGAGCAGCCGTGTAAACTGACGACTCCGAGCCGAATATGTCTAAAGCTGTCGTAGTTGCAACATCTGTGAAAACGTAACATGTCCTTCGAAATGCGTTTTTGTTTAGTTATTCATTAAAAATACATTTGATTGGTAAGTTCTGTCGTCACATGGGGGAATAAAAATCTTTAAGATATTGTCGTTAGGGCACTCTGCCTCCTCAACAACCGTTGTAACTACGACAACCACATTCGACAGGAAGTCACCAGTTCTAAAGGTCACTCATTCAACTGTTACACCACCATAATTCCAGTACTAAAAACTCTGCAATCGCCGTTTTTTGTTTATTCGTTACAGAAACGGCGTGTGGCTGATCTTCTGTCAAACTTTATACCAGAGGATGAAGCAGCGCTGATGAAAAATGGAAGGTGCAAAAACTGACATATGAGAAAGAAAACATTACAACATCATGGTGTTAAGGGCTGTTGACATTTAGTAAGCTTGTCTTTTTACAGATATACGTGCCTCGTGTGCTCCTACCGCCCAGTGTTTGACACTGTAGATATGCTGACAGTCCACAGGAAAGGGAAACGGCACCTGGAAGGTGAGACTTCAGTGTTAAACTGATATCTTATCTTAAAAGTAAACAGACACTGTTGAAATGTAACCTCGGTTATTTTGTGGTGTACACATTTGTAAAACTTTTAATATGTAGTATGAATACTCTTTTTTTTTTGGGGGGGGGGGGGGGGGGGTGTCACAACATAACCCAGGATACAATATGATATAATATTATATTATATATAACATATATATTATATAATATATATTGAGGCCCATGATAAGAACAACATCAAGATATTATTTTTCAATAACTCTGATACATGAAAATACATGCAGCACCATGTCTGGTTACCTTAAGAATAATGGCTTAGAGTTCAAATGCAGGATTGGTATACTCAATCAACATAATTTGGTTTTAGATCTACTTCTTATCATGCTTCATATCTTAATTTTTTTTTCATTAACTGTCTGACAGTATCCCTTATTTTGCCGATATCGGTTTGAGGATACAAGGATACAAGTTTAAGGATGAACAAAAATACCAACTTTAGTCCTTAGAGCACACTTTATAGTTTTAGATGAACAGAGAAAAAACTTAAGCTAATGTAGGTCTTTTGATCCTGTCTAAAACACTACACAACTAGGAGAATTATTTTTATAACCAGGGCCATTCTGGTACAGGAGAGGGTTGATGTTCTTAATAGATAAAGCTATATGTATATTCGTCAGCATCAGCTAAAATAAGCATGGAAAAGCCGACATGTCATATAAAAAAATCCAGTATCATGGATCACTACATTGCACCAGTAATAACGCAGCTGTATCACATATATCAGAGCAATGTCTCAAAGCAATGCCAGTATTTTGTTCCGATGCAATTTTATTTTATTATCCATCAAAATTGAGACATTGGTTTTGAAGCTGTACTTACGAGGATGTCTTTTTGCAGAAATCAACCTGACAGGGATGTTTGTGTTTGCAGAAGTATATAAATAATATTTTTGAATATATTCCTCCCACTTACAGTTGCAAGAAAAAGTATGTGAACCCTTTGGAATTTCTTGGATTTCTGCATAAATTGGTCATAAAATGTGTTCTGATCTTCATCTAAGTCACAACAATAGACAAACACAGTCTGCTTAAACTAGTACTGCACAAAATGATATGTTTTCATGTTTTTATTGGACAAAACATGTAAGCATTCACAGTGCAGGGTGGAAAAAGTATGTGAACCCCAAGGCTAATGACTGGTTGACCCTCCTTTGGAAGCAATAACCTCAACCAGACGTTTCCTGTAGTTGCAGATCAGACCTGCACAACAGTCAGGAGGAATTTTGGACCATTCCTCTTTACAAAACTGTTTCAGTTCAGCAATATTATTGGGATGTCTGGTGTGAGTCACTTTCTTGAGGTCATGCTACAGCATCTCAATCAGGTTGAGGTCAGGATTCTGACTGGGCCACTCCAGAAGGTGTATTATCCTCTGTTGAAGCCATTCAGTTGTTGATTTACTTCTATGCTTTGGGTCGTTGTCCTGTTGCATCGCCCATCCTCTGTTGAGCTTCAGTTGGTGGACAGATGGTCTTAAGTTTTCCTGCAAAATGTCTTGCTAAACTTGGGAATTAATTTTTCCGTCAGTGACAGCAATCCTTCCAGGCCCTTAGGCAGCAAAGCAGCCCCAAACCATGATGGCCCCTCCACCATATTTCACAGTTGGGATGAAGTTTGGATGTTGGTGTGCTGTACTTTTTTTTCCTCCACACATAGTATTGTGTGTTCCTTCCAAACAACTCAATTTTGGTTTCATCTGTCCACAGAATATTTTGCCAGTAGTGCTGTGGAACATCCAGGTGCTCTTTTGCAAACTTCAAATGTGCAGCAGTGTTTTTTTTTGGACAGCAGTGGCTTCCTCCGTGGTGTCCCCCCATGAACTCCATTCTTGTTTAATGTTTTACTTATTGTAGATTTGTCAACACAAATGTTGACATGTGCCAGAGATTTCTGTAAGTCTTTAGCTGACACTCTAGGATTCTTCTTCACCTCATTGAGCATTCTGCGCTGTGCTCTTGCAGTCATCTTTACAGGACGACCACGCCTAGGGAGAGAAGCAACAGTGCTGAACTTACCGTGGACACATGAACATCAAGGCTTTTAGAGATACTTTTGTAACCCTTTCCAGCTTCATGCAAGTCAACAATTATTGATCGTAGGTCTTCTGAGAGCTCTTTTGTGCCAGGCATGGTTCATATCAGACAATACTTCTTAAGAATAGCAAACTCAAAACTGGTGTATGTTTTTTTTATAGGGCAGGGCAGCTTTAACCAACATCCAATCTCATCACATTGATTGGACTCCAGGTTGGCTGACTCCTGGCTCCAATTAGCTCTTGGAGAAGTCATTGGCCTAGGGGTTCAAATATTTTTTCCACCACTACATGTTTTGTCCAATAAAAACATGAAAACATATCATTTTTGTGCGATATTAGTTTAAGCAGACTGTGTTTGTCTATTGTTGTGACTTAGATGAAGATCAGAATACATTTTATGATCAATTTATGTGGAAATCCAAGAAATCCCAAAGGGTTCACATACTTTTTTTTGCAACTGGTTATCTAAGAAAAGCTGAGTCCCCCCACCCCCACCCTCAAGACCCTCACGAAATAAAAAGTGATCAATTACAGTCAAAAATCAACATCAAGAAAAAACCCAAAGAGAATAGTTTTATATGTTTATTATGCAAGAAGGCAAAACTATTTCAGTAAAGTTTTGCCATGATCTTAGTTAATAAATGCCACAATCTCAGATTGTAATCTCAGAGCCTCAGAGCAGATAAAGGCTTGCGCCCTTTTGAGATTCCTGACACCCTCCTTAGAGGGTCCCACACCCCAGGTTAGAAACCAATAGATGATATGGCAACTTTAGGTTGTTATTATAATTGGATACCAGTCGCCATTGTTTTTGTAACTTTGTCTTATGCACATAAAAAGATGGGGTGTATTAGTTTGTTTTAAATCAGTAATGTCCATCACTGTTGTATTTTTCCAGGACTGAAAGCATTTTATGGTAAGAAAGCCCAGCTGAAGAATGAAATAACAAAAAGGCAACATGAAAACTATGTCCAGGCTGAAGACAAAAGACAGGTTGGTGACCCTGCTATCAAAAATGCATCTGCTCTCTTGTGTTGATGTTTAAGGAGCAAACTTTTCAGAATCTCTTTATACATATAGTTGAACAGAAAACTTGTCAGAGCCTCGAAACAAGAGACAAGTCTCAGCATGCTGAAAGTTGTTGACTTAATACCTCATGAACAGAGCATCTTTTTCATTGACAATCCTTGCTGTGTTATGTTGAAGGCATTATGTTGTCCCCTTGTGACTACCATATGACCCTAACCATTTTAAATGTGCTGTCCATTATGGAAAACATAAGAGTTCATTGAGCATCTACCATGTTTGACTTCTTGTTGAGCTCTCAAGATATTTCTGCAATTCCAATTGCCTTTTCTCCAATGGATGTGTTTTTAGGAACCCTCGTCCTCAGCTCCTTTACTGATACAGACACGAAAGCTGACACATCATGCATTACTGAAGACGGTACCGTACAACAGCTGCCATAGAAAGACCAGGTGAGGGAGAAGGTTAAAATGTAAATACACATTCCTAAATGTTTGGAATCTGTTAGTAATCTGTTAACTTCTGTCTTTTAGCACAAAATTGGACAAAGTACCCCAGAACTTCAGCTTACAGTTCAGCAAAACGGCAACAGAACAAGAAGATGACCACCGGAAAACTGAAAGTTCAAACTGTTTATCACAGAGAAGTTCTAGTGGCTGCACAGCAGGTGAAAACAGCTTGTGGAATTATAATATTTAGATGTTTTTGTCGAGGAAAAGTGAGGTTTTATTGTGAATTGTATTTTTTGTCTCCAGCAGCTAATGAAGAGTCGCATCAATCAGCTGAGCCAGAAGCGTTTCAAGCTACAGTGAAACAAGACGATCAGCCTTTAACAGCAAAGAGGAGGCAAGAGCTGGAGCACTACCTCAGACTAAAAAGGTACATGACTTATTGAACTGAGGATGAGCAGGACAGGATTTTCAGTCCTACATGCAAGTCTGACTTTGCCCCAATCTACTGTTTTTAGTTTTTCTTTTTTTTTTTATTTGTTTTTTTCACCTCTAGTAACGGGTGGATACAGGATCGGAGTGGCCAGTGGGTCAAAGACGAGAATGTGGAATTTGATTCAGATGAGGAGGAGCCTCCTTCACTGCCCTCCCCTACCAGTTACTGAGAGGGCTAAGAACTGTGGGAAAACACCGATTGACTTTAACTAAAGCGGTTCATTCAGAGACTATAGTGGAACTTTTAGACACAGCAGGACACTCAAAGACTTTCTCTCCCCAGATTTATAACATCCATCAGTCTTTTATTTCTTGTTTTTTTGTGTCAGCCAATTCAGCTGCTCTTGATCAATCTGTAAAACCATGCTTATTTTTATTTTAAGATTATTTTTTAACCTTTTTCAGCAGCTTTATGTCCCACCATTGTATCACAAAGTGCCTTAAACCTGCACTTTTCGAAGAATAGTCAAGGAAACTCCCGGAGTTGCAAAAATGTTTCATGCATAGACGTTTTAAAGAAAAATATTCCCTTTTTCAGTTATTTTTGCAGCTTTTTGCTTTAATTCTGAGAGGACAGGACTGTGGATAGTGAAATGAATCAGGGAGAGAGTGAAGTCAAAAAAATAAAACAAAAACCAACTCCAAGGCAAACTCTTTAACAGATTAAATCTCTATACTTAGTCAAGTACACAGTAAAAAACACACTTTGATGAATATTACCAGGGACTTCCTTGATACCAGCAAGGCTGCCTATAAGGGGGGATAAAGGGGAGAGGTCTCCAGGGCTCAGCCAAATGTAGAGCCCATGGAGATTAGCAAAACCATGATCCATTGTAAATTTAGGTTGTAATAACTTTTTGTTTTTAACCTAAAATAACAACCCATCTTATCAAAGCAACAAATATAAATAATTTATGTTTATGATCATATTTATCTTTTTTTTTTCTTGAAACAGAATAAAAATGGCCTAGAAGTGGCAACAGAAGAAAAAAAATTAGGCTAAAAGTTGTAAAAATGGCTTAACATTTTTTTTAAAAAAGGCAAGAAAAAGTGTTGAAAAGGGGTTACAAGTGGCAAAAATGAGCTCAAAGAGTGAAATAAGGCTAAAATCTGCAAAAAAAAGTCATTAAAAGTGGTGAAAAGGAGTTAAGACTGGTAACGTTGAGTTAAAAGAGGCAACAAAAAGGGTTGATAGAGGCAAAATGGGTTGAAGTGGCAAAAAAAGGTTAAGTGGCAAATTGGCTTAAATTTGGCAAAATGAGCAGAAATAAGATTCAAAGGGGTCAAAATGGGGTTAAAAGAGGTAAAAATGGCTTAAAATTGCAAAAGGGGGTTAATGGAGACTAAACAATGGGCAAAAGGTAGCAAAAATGGGTGAAAAGTGGCAATAATGGCAGATAAGTGGTGAAAAAGGTTAAAAAGTGACACAAGGGGTTAAAGCGGCATAATGCGTGGGAAATAAGTGCGAAAAGGTGTTGAAATAGGATTAAAAGGGGGAAAATGTGTTAAAAGTTGAAGAAAGGGTTAAAATGGAACAAATAATTGGCAGAAAGTGGCAAAACTGGGTTAACAGAAGCAAAAATTGGTTGCAAGGTTGCAACAACTGCAGGAAAGTGATGAAAAGGGGTCAAAAATGGGCAAAAATTTATTCAATGATGCAAAAATGGATGGGAAATAAGTGTTGAAAAGGGTTTGATGTGGCAAAGGTAGATAAAAAGAGAACAGCTTGCTTCAGCACACATTCTCTGAAAGGTATAGAAAAAGAGGGGGAGAGGGAATAGATTTTTCTGGTACTTGAGGGGATTGTGGACAGGACAGGGGCACATATTTGTGTTAGAAAAGCCTGAAAAGGTGATACTTGCATATGTCCCATTGAAAACTTACCTCAGATAATGCTTCAAATATACAGGAGCATGTTATACTCTTAGACATTGTTATGCCTGGATCTTGCAGATCTTGCATGCAGCCCTGAAAGCTGAGCACATCCTTTGACCTGCAGCACCAGAGAGGCTATTTCCATACCCCTTTGTTGTCTATTTTAACCCTTTAAATGAGCCCCTGTCCTCTGGTAGGACCAATTTTCACTCAGCTTTGCCATAAGTGAGACAGTACTGGTGCTAATTGTGGGAGTGAAGCCACTGGGTGGAATTCTTCATCTGTCGCAGCTTTCTGCACAGTTGGTATAAATTGGATAACACCGTCAGGGTCAGCGGGTGGGGGCGGAGGGAATTAACATGGGTTAGTTTCTGATGACACCGCTAATATGTGTCGAAAGCATGCTCACTTCGTTATTTCAGAGTTCTGAGTGCCAGCACAGCATGGAAAGGCTTTGAGGATGTTCGAGGTCTTTCTCATGTTCTGGAGACTTGGCAGTACGTCACGTAAACACTTCTGAGACTATCACATACTGATGACCTTTGATATAAAGTGCACTATTTTAATATTGAAAGCCATGCAAAAATGAAAATAAATCAATCAAAAAAGGCCATAAATATCTGCAGTATTTATGTATGGAGTCATGGGATGGTATAAACAGAGTAAATGCCTGAAGAATGTTGGATGAAGAATACAAAAAAGCATGGCGAGGGTGAGAGAAAGCTTAAAAAAAAAAAAGTAGACAATAAATTAAGACAAACATTGAGGTAAAAATGAAAATGTGAAATAAAAGACAGGAAAGAAGTAAAGGGTAGAACCTTTGGTAGAATCAGAGTAAGTGGACAGTCATTGCAGGGCAATTGGTGCAAAACAAGAAAAACTTGGTAGGCATGCGATGCTACCAAGGGGTAATTTAAGCTTGACAGCAGTACAAGATTCTTTACTATCAGTGGAGCCAGTTGGTGAATTTAACTCTAGCTGAAGTTGGTCAAGAGAAGAGCAAAAACATCTGTTTGACCATGAAAAGCTTCAAGTGCAGTTCCTAGTTATTCTTTTAATAAAGTAATGTGGTCCAGTTTTGATAAAACTTCCACCATAGGTACATTCATGCCAGTCGCTGAACCGACTGACGGTGTTTACAGGCTTGCCATTGGTCCAGTCATTCTCTGACCAAAAACAGCGGTATCAGCTTGAAGCTTTCCAAGATGGATTTGGCTGATGATGGACATGAAATTTGGCCGGTCTGTTGGCTTTGCATGTTTACTATGTCAGTATACTGGTATGATTGATGCCAGTATGAAATAGTTCTGCAAACAGCAGGTGTGTGTGGTGCAATCTGGCTGAATCATCTAGTAGAGTAGTTCTCAGCTGGTCTAGTCTCAGGACCCACACAGTAAAATCAGAGTCAACTTTAACACTGAGTCAGTGAACATATGGTCCAACTCTACAGAATGTGAAAGTCAGACAGCGTTGCACAGTAACACTGTGTGTTAAAACATTTCAACAATTACAACTCACTCAAACAAAGACAACAGACATTACAATTGCTCCAAGTGACTCTGAAGAATAGACGTTAGCAATCCCACGTATTCAACGAAGTATTCAGAATTAGTATTAGCTTCTAAAGTTTCTTAGGAGATAATATCTTTTCAGGTTTTTTTAAACTGTAAAGAGTATTATGTCATTTAATATCATTTGGAAGCAAGTTCCATTCCTGCATTTGAAACTAGGTTTTTGTGTTGCCAGGAATAAAATTTGTGTTTTTGTGATAACAAATTAATTGAAGAAGTTCTTTAAAAATACTTGAAACTATGCATTACAGCAAAGGGGAAAGTCTTACCACATAATAAATATGTCAAACTTTTAAGAAAACACCTGAAGTTAACTTATTACGAGTTAATGTTTGACCTTCAAGGGCTTCCATATGAATTAACCATATCAAGATATATAAATGTATAGACAAAAGGAAAAAATGTACAAAAATGCATTTTTTAAAACCACATTCTGAACTGAAGCATTTTCTAATTATTTTTTGTATGTTTTAATTTTTTAATGTTTATATTTTTTAATATCCAAATGCTCTGTCATACTCATAGCACCTAGTGCTGAAACCCAAACACACTTAGAGTACACCTGTGCTTCACTTTTATTAGCGCAATCAAAGAAAAGGGAAACTCAGAATAGATTCTGGCTAGCTGAGATCTTTAGGATGTCAAATATCACTACGTAAATTTCCTTTAAGAAGCCCAGACCATCAGTTTTCTGCTTGTTCTCATGTAAAACAACATTAAATCCAAACACTTTAAATAAATAATATACAGATTAAAGACAGGAAGGGGTGCAGGAACCTTAGCAATGCTGTCAGAATCCTCTGAGGTTAGCAGCTGTTACTGTTCGTAAATCTCACACACGGTGCCAACCCTCTTTAAGTTTCTCCTTATATTTGGAACAAGGTAACCCAAGCTGAGCCGACCAGGTTGTGTTTCCCATCAGAGTTTTAAAAATAACTCAGGTGCTTGAGTGAAGTGAGAGGATCCGGAGAGACTTTAGGGGATTACAGAGCTGATTCTTTACATGCAGGTTCATTAGGAGAAGCTGCTGGATATGACAGTGTATTGGTGTCTGTATTAGTGAATATGGACACTGATAATTGACAGTAAAGCAGACATAAAGATGTAAAATCTGCTGCAGAAGTGCTTTCATGTTGTAGAAATTTAATGTTAATGCCCTATAAGTCCAATATCTGGGTGTCTTAAGGAGGGAAATCATTACTTTCTATAGATTGATTGATTGAAAACTGCAAAAGACACTAAAACACACAAGTATATCAGCTGCTGTGCATTCAACCCAGTATTTGTTGCAAATCATGTTGAATATTAAAGACAATAAGGTGCAGATGCAATAAAATTAAACTTGCCAAGCGTTTGCAAAAAATACTTGAATATATATTTTATTTAAAGTATTTACAGTTTGTTTTCCTCCCACATATAGCACCACATTAGAAATGTTTATTTTCAGTGAATGAAGGGTTATCTGATTTGGTTTGGGATGACGTTGGCGATGCACAAACTAAAAGCATAAAAAAAGACACTTCACATTTTCGCTTGTGACCTATACATGCCTTTATGATAATTCAGCAGTCTACAAAAAGCTGGAGATGGAGAATGAAATGAAATGATCTGACATAGATGTTAATTGGGTTGCACCATGCACAACTATCCAGCTTTATTTGGGAGGATTCGTTCAACTCTGGTGCACAAAAACTGGAAAGCTGGCACAATGGCGGTTTGCAGGTTGTTCTTTTTGCTCCTTGTTGTTCTCATCTTAATCTCTGCTGGCGAACTGCAGGTAGACAGAGAGAAAAAAATGTCACAAATATAACAATGACTGAAGGAAAGACCATATCATCAGCAAAGAGGGTTAAAAACATGCTTTTTGATCAAAATACAAATAATTCACATAAATGTGGAAAAGAAAGGGACCTAGGATAGATCCTTGAGGGACTCCACACAGCTTCATACCATATATTCTGTATATTTTCAAGAAACTGTTTGAGTTTTCCATAACTAGATATTTTGAAGTTTTAAGAATATCTCTTACTCATGTCATTGTTTCGTGTGATGGCCATAGCAGCTCTGGCGCGGGGACCCTGCTGGGTGAAGTGGTAACCGAATTTCAGGATGCTGGAGTTGTTCTCCAACATGGAGGCGATTTCCATCTCAACTGAGTCTCCCAACTTCTGCCTCTGTACCCAAAACAGGAGACAATGAGCTCATTAAGACAGAAGATCTTTACCACATCAAAACAAATAACAGGAATACAGGTGCAAAAAAACCCTACAAATCAGGCTGTTTTGTCTCTATTTGTCACCAATCCATCACTGGAGTAATATGTGCATTACACTCATGGGTTCTGAGGTAAATTTCAGACCTGGTTGTCGATCTTGAGCTCCACCAGTGAGACATTTTTGGCCACAGCTTTGATGATCGCCATCATGCCATCTGCAGTGATGAAGTTTGACTCAATATTAAGACTCTGCAAGCTTGTGTTCTCCTGCAGCATCTCAGCACACGCCTAGAAGACCCAAACAGAAATAGAGACATTGTATTTAGCTGCAGAATTACATTTACAACTTCAGCAACTGCCGGGCAGTTATATGGCTCCACAAAATGTACAATTGCTAGACAGTAAAGGAACACTAGTGGGTTAAAGGAAGGGCTAGGGTTATTTATTTATTTATCTTTTACACAACCTTGACCTTTGGCCTCCAAAATATGATCAGTTTAGTTAAGTCAGGTTGGACATTTGTGGAAAGTATGAGGAAAATCCCTGAAAGTATTCTTAAGATATTGCATTCGCAAGTAAGCAATGAACAGGAGGCCAAATGACCTCAACCTCTGACCTTGTAATTCTGAAATATAATAATTTCATCCTTGAAAGAAAGTGGACCTTTACACAAAGTTTGAAGTAAATCGCTAAAAGTGTTTTTGAGATATCCCATTCACAAGAGTGACCATGGATGACCAAATAACCCAGAAACATAAGACCTCAGGCCTGGGTTCACTTAGTTGTTGAGTCATAAAAGCATCTGAATGCCTGGTTTCCCAAAACCCCTTTGGAAATAATTCTACTTTCTCTGTAATAAGCTTAAATCTCACTTTTGTTGCCAAATGATTGGAGAAATGGTAAAGTTTCGGTAACTTAGAAAGCCTCTTACTCCTCAGTTTTGAATCAGAAATCCTTCTAATTAGGTTGGATTAGGATTTATAGCCACAAATTCATAAATAATAGATCATTACATTGATACAATATTGTACGGGTTTCAAAAGCCTTTGACATTTCAGTCATGAAGACTCCAGGACTAGGTTTAAGAACACCAGAATTCTTCTTTAAACATGTTTTTCTTAGTATGCAAGAAAACACAATGCACAATGCATATTGGAAACAACCATCTGTGTTTGGTGCCCGCTAAAGTAAATAGTACAATAATTTAAAAATATATATATATATTCTTGTATCTCCAAGGCCAGTGGTTCTCAAATGGTGGGCACACCGGTGTGCCTTAAGGCAGGTCTTGGTGTGCTGTGGGAATGTGTACAACCTTGATCACTACAAAAATACAAAAACTAATGATACCTTTACATGTGTTTTTACTGGTGTTGTTGATACCATTATCATTTAAAAACGTACAATATCACAAACCATCAAAATATAAAAAAATTCTGCTGTATTTCTGTTATTTCCTACCTGTGCCTTTGTTGTATAAATATATATATTGGATTATTTGGTGTAAAAATGACAAATAACAGATACAACTAATTTTTTTTCTTGATTTAATCTATATAAGGCTGATACGATGAAATGTTCTCTGAAAAAAACAATTTTTTAGCGTGTATTTGTGTAAATCAGTTATTCCCATGAGATGTAGCAAGGCATGTCTGTTACTTGATTGATACATGGATTATTACTACAACTAAATATCAAGTGAAGACACGTGGGGCCATGTTAAAGGGGGGATTTTGCATGGATATAAGCATAATGTGCCTTGAGATCTTGGCTAGATTTTAGGCGTGACTTGGAAAAAAAGAGGTTTGAAAATCACTGTCCTAAGCCCTTGGTTCTCAACCTGGGGTCCAGGACCCTCCGAGGGTCTGTCTGCTCTGAGGTTGTTAAAATTAGGGTCATTCAGGCTATTTAAAATCAAAATAAAACATATGAATGGTTTACACGAAAGTTTTTTGGTAATAACACAAGCTTTTGGCTGTTTTGTTTGGCCGTTAATTATGAAAACAATTCAAATTCATGAGTATTTTTGACTGCAATAAGTAACTTTTTTTGCAGGATTCGTGGGGCACAGCTCCTCTTAGATATGTGAAGGAGGGGCTCAGTGAAAAAAGGTTGGGAATCACTGTCCTAGGCCATGGGTATGAAATCACACAGCGTATGGCTTTCAGATCCTCTGGGGGGCATCGTCTACCACTCAGAGATGTATCCCATCCTCTCCTGGCTCTCTATGTCCTCACTGTCAGCTGTCTCAGCACTCACTGCCTTTGCTAACAATTAAAGCTGATACAGCTCTGGACCAGGGAGGCTGATGGGAGTCTGGAGGAGAGGAAGCCTCTACTTCAGATGACATTTTTGCTGAGAGAGTGTCATTGCTGCTTTTCAAATCATCATTCATGTTTAAAAAACCAAAACTCAGGTACTACATAATATTAACCCAAAGGAGTGAGTGGGTGTCTTACACCCCTCCTAATTCCTAGGAATTTTTCTTTGAAATCCAAGGGTGCATGCACCCAGGCTAAAACGTAAGGATTTATCTACCCTTGAAAGTACTGCAAACCTGGAATAGCAACACAGGCTGGGACTAGAAGTCCACAGTGAAAATCCTATAGTTGTTCCACATATCATTTTCTCATAGCTAACCTGATAAAGAATCAATTGATTTCTTACAGCAGACTAAGAGGTGAAATTACCAGAGATGCTTAAAATTGAATCTTAAAGTTTTCTAAATGAAGAATTGCTATTATTCACAGGATATCAAATGAATTTAATCCAACCCAGTAGGAAACAGAACTAATGCATTTGTCCTCCTTGTAGCAGTGACTATTATGTCGTACTCACAAAGGCCACAGGGTCGTTGCTGCGGGTTGCGGCGATGCTCAGAGACTCCACATGAGAGTTTCCCTTCATCGCCTCAAAGATCTCTTTCAGTGTTGGGATGGGAATGTCCTGCAGCACAAACAGAGAGAAAAAGCACCTTATCCATTAATGGCTCACATATACGGGGCATTCACAGAGATATTTACATGACAAAAGCTGAGTATGTGGGTCAGGAATAAATGAAGCAGCATATTCTGTTCATATCACTGTGAAAACTCAGATGTAAGCATGTGTGTTAGTCTAGTTTTAAGGCAAAAATATCTCATTACACCTATTTAATCCCAAGACAACAAAGAGTTTGCAGTAATATCCTGTATGACCCCTTTTTTCTGTTTCCTCTTTAAAAAGCTGCATTTTTGCATTTATCCAACAGTTTTCCATTTCCTCCATGTGAAAACAATTTCCCCAACATATTATTTGCAGCATTTCCATTCTGGTTTTGAATGTGTGAGTCAAAAAAACGCGGTAAAAGTGGTGAATGGAAGCCCTCTTATTGATAGACAGACCTTTATTGTCATTGCAATGCACAGATACAGTTCAACCAAACTGTACAGTATGGCTACCCCAGCTGTTACAAATGGCATAGAAAGGATGCATAACTAAAAACAATGCCAAAAGTACACAATAGGAAAATATACAATAGTAGAATAAAAGCAAGAAAAAACAGACTGACCTTGATGTTGTTGAGGTTGACTTCAGTCAGGCTGCTGTCGTTGTTGTGGATTCTCTCCAGGGTTTCCTCCACGTTGGTGGTGTTGGGCGGCTCATCGGGGAAAATCTTGAATGGATCTGGTTTGACTACACCTGCAGGACAAAAATCAGCAGCAAGGGCGTTGGGGTGATGCAGTGATGTACAGCGTCAAGTTTAATGCTTTTAAGGTGGTATTTCAGTTCTAACATTGCAAGTTAAAGAAAGAAGAGACTATTTCTTTTAAATACAGGATATTAGAAAAATAAGTTTTGATGCATCATTTCAATCAGTGGTTCTCAACCTTGGGGTTGGGACCCCCTTAGGGGTCACGAGACACTGAGAGGGGGTCTCCAAATGCCCTAAAAAAAACTAAGAATATTTCAAAATCACACTTGCTGCTTTACACCAATCCTGCCAAATTTAACCCCTTTTCATCATTTTTTCCCACAAATTTTAACACATTTTTGCCTTTTAACACCTGTTTTTGTCAATTTTAAACCCCTTCCACTGTTTTTTCCTGCCTGTTTTTGCTTTCTGAACCAATTCTTGACACTTAAGACTAACAATTGACCCATTATTGCCACTATTAACCCCTTTTTACACACAGTTTTTTCCCATTTTAAACTACATTTTACTATCTGATATGCCCATTTTTGCTAGTTTAACCAATTTCTGACACTATGTATTTTTTTTCTTTCTCAGTCAACCCTTTAGTCCCCAGTTATATCATCTTTTCATCCCATCTTACCAAGTTTCCACCCATTTTTGCCAATTTTAAAGCCATAAAACATATAACAGCCACTTTTAAACTCCATCTTACCACTATTTATTCCCATTTTTGCCACTTCAACCAATTTTTTGCCCTTTTTTTCCATTTTTATCTAATTTTTGCCACTTCTAACCCATTTGTGCCACTTTTAAAATCCAATTTCACTACCTTTTCCACCATTTTTTGCCATTATTAACCCATTTTAGCATTTTTAAAACCATTTTAGTTATTTTTTAAAAAGGGATTTACATTTTTCAGAGGCTATTTACTACACAAATGATTAAAAATATATTTGTTTCTTTGATAAGAGAGGATATTTTTTTAGGTTAAATACAAAATACGGATATCACTGCTACTTTACAATGGACCATGATTTTTTTTGTTCTTGCTCTCAAACGTGCGTCGCTTTGGATAAAATTGTCTGCTATATGACAGCGTAACAATTTGCTGGCACCCATGGGCCCCCAGTTTGGTTGGGTGCCAGAAAGTTCTCCCAATTATCCCCCCTTATGGGCGGCCTTGTCTGCATATGACTATTCTTAATTGTGCATGCCTGGTCAACTACCTTCAGGTACAGTGGGGGTCCCGGGCTCTTGAACCTTTATTTTGGGGGTCGTGGACTGAAAAGTTTGAGAACTCCTGATTTAAATAGCTTGATTCTGGTGCCAATGTGATTACATTATCGATATCAAAAAGGTTTTTTTGTCATTTTTTTTGTTTTGCTGGGATATCATATCATTAAATTAAGTAAGACAAAAAGGGAAATATAAAAATATCTAAAAAATGATGATATAAGCAGAGTTGTATTTTAGGTGAATTCCTGAGAACTTTTTATACCAGTTCCTGAATGTCTTTACTGATGTTTTGTGAAGGAATGACATCATACGTACTGTTGATGCCCTCTGTGTTGGCGATGGTTCCTGTGGTGCCCAGAGCATCATAATACTGCTTGTTGCTCATCAGTGTGTACATGCCAAGGATAGCTGCAAAGACAGAAACACAGCAGGTGTAAATGCATGTTACAGAGCTAGGATGCTTCAGTGAGATAACATTGTATGTCCTGCACATATATCACCAAATAAACTGAGTCTGATTTGACTTTCTGAGTCTATAACAAACTGATCCATGTATTGTAGCCTCATGTTTAGCTCTGCTGTGTGTTTCTGTTTAATGAGATAAGAATTTTGGCAGCTGAGCTCTGCAGGAAACTCGGTCACTGGTTGTTATCTCATAGTTTCCAGGGTCCCAGAGGAAGTGATGATACCCAGTCAAACACAATATTCAGCCTGAGAGAGAGGGCCTCGAAATTTCTCATGTGGCTAACATTGAAAAAGCGTTACAAAAACAATCGTTCAAGCATTAAGGAGCAATGAGTTAAGTTCCAATTCACATTATGGACATCTGATACAAGCATGAAAAAGTTAGGTCTTTTCTTCTTTATGGCTGTCATGGTGTATTGCTCTTTCTTTTGAAAATAAATGAATAAATAAATAAATGAACTAAGTGTACAAGTGGAACTTAGGAATGTCCTTAGGGCTTGTAAGACAAGCATTTAGGATGTTTAACATGTGCCTATTACATGTTGTTTGTGGTCTAATTGATTTTTTTTAAATTATTAACTTTACTGTAGACACAGAAAAAAGTCTGCAACACTTGAGGTCCAAGACAAACTTCCCAAGAGGATACTAAAGTGTAACATACCGTGCCATAGCATATCATATCGTATCATGTGTTATCGTATAGTATCATATTGCATTACAACATATTATATCATATTACAATGTATCCTATCTTATCATATAGTATACCAGGGATGGGCAACTTTGGTTACCAAGAAGGCCACATTAATTTTATTGCAGATGCCAAAGGGCCAAAGTGATAACTAATAATTTTATGAAAAGAAGAAAATGTTGCTTTCATGATCATTATCATAACAACATTAATGTTTTTCTACTTAAGTTTAATCCATTTAAAGCTGTTTTTGAATGCAGCGAATGTGATAGTTACTTATTTTACTTGCATTTTTTTACAGGTGCATCTAGTGATGCATATAAAAAAGTTTTACAGAAACATTTGCAGTCAATAAAATCTACTAAAAAGAAAAGACACAGCTAAATCAAAAACCAAAATTAAAAATTAAAAAATAAATAAAAAGTACAAAAAACAAAATAAATACAAAAAATAAATGAACTGATACAAATAAAATACATTAAGAAGTTAATAAAATAATATTTAATTTTCCAAACAAATAAAAAAAAAACTAAATCAAGAACAATTCAAAAATAAATACATATAAAAATAGATTGAATAAAATTTTAAAAAATTGCATTTTTTTAAATGAAGAGAAATTACAAACAAGTTTTGGAAAGTTTTAATCAAATCAAATGACTAAATAAAAGAACCGACCATATACCAGTAGAGAAACACTATAAGAGAAATATTTGTTTTCATGTTTTCATGGCAGATTCTGCTTTTTTTTCTTAAAGCTTATAATTTATTGGTATTTGAAACTGACTTAGGGGGACTTAAGTGAGTTGGAGGGTCACCCTAACCCTAACCCTAAACCTTACTTTGGGTGGTGGTCTAATAAATTTGTTAGGCACTCTATATGCAAAAAGGAGCACATCACCCCTGGACTCACTTAATTGGCTCTTAGTTCATTTCAGAATAAATTTGAAAATGAATTACTGTTTCTTTCACTCTCTCCATGGTTAAGCCCCCTCCTATTTATCAGACCTTTTAATCCCAATTCATATACCCCACCACGGTCTATCAGATCCTCTGAGAAGTCCTTCCTGGTAGTCCCTAGAGTTCAGCACAACCTCAGAGGTGTTTTTTCATTGGCAGGTCTATGAACAATCTGACTCCTCAAATTAGAGGTGCAAGCACTTAACATTCGTTCAAAGCCCAGCTCAAAACCTTCTTTTTTCACTTTGGTCAGATGAAAGGTGTTTTGAATGTGCTATGCAAATAAAGTTTACTTCCTTACTATCATATCGTATTGTTTCGTATCTTGTTTTCTGATCTTATATTGTGTAGTACTGTATCGTATCATATTGCATTGCATCACATCACTTTGTATTGCATCATATCATATTACATTATTACATTTCATTTCATGCCATCAAGATGATGCAGTAGGATACTGTATTGTCTCTGCATTGCATCATCTTGCATGGCTTTGTATATCGTCTCTTGATTGTGTTGTATCATATCATATAGTCATATATGGCATATTGCCTCATCTCATATTGCAATTTCTTGCAACTTATATCACATCATCTCTTGCTGTGTTGCAATGCATCGTATCATATTGCATTGCATTGTTGTACTTTGTATCATAGTCTACTGTGCTATCATGCAATGCATATTGTGGCCCATTGTACTGTCTTTTATCATATTGCATTATCTACTGTTGTGTTATCTGATATCACAGCATCTCATACTGTCTCATCTCGCCTTGAAATGTCGTTATTGTCTTGAATCGTATTGTGTTGATTCATATTGTCTAAGTGTCTCACCTCCTACTATACTGTACGGTCTCATAGCAGATGTAAATATTCATAGAAAGTCTAACAGTAAATAAATGCCTTTGACAAAAATAAAAAATATACACATTATACCCACCACATTAGAATACTGTCATATGCTTCTAAAGGACTTGAAAACTTAGGAGACAAAGGTTTAATTCTTACTTTTTTGCTGACCCATACAACACTTGAGAAAAGCCTTTAGCCATGGTTGTCAATTAATCTTACTTAAAGAAACAGAATAAGTTGCCCTGGATATCTCAAGAAGAAAAACCCAGAAGCATGATTTTATGAACATACAGAATAACATATTTCACAGTAAATACCATCCACAACTAATTCAGTTTATCTCCTGTAGGTACAGCAGTAGACCAGGAGGAGGCAGACCTCCTGGTTGTCTCTCTCTCTAATAACCTGCCAAACTGTGTCAAATGCCAACTGCTGTGACAGCAACCCCCCCATCACTTCCCTCCCTCCACCCTCAGTCCACCTTCCAGCCTCCTGACCCGGTGTGTGGGGTATCATGGGAAGGGCCTTGTGAGGAGAGGGAGGCCAGGGAGACAGCTGCCTGCTCAGGGGGGCGTTACCAACCATAAACACCTCCTCGTCATCCAGTTTAGCTCTTAGAATAACCCACGGTAGCTTTGGAGCACAAACTAGACCACAGCTAACTAAAAAGCTCAATATAGCAACATGTTAAGATATGAAAAAGGTGAAAATGAAGTCACCAGGGAGACTTGTTGGACCATTACTGCTCTGAGCTCATGAAGCGGGACGGCCAAGCTATTCATCCCCCTTTAGCCTGTTTGCCAAAAAGCCCACACAAAAGACTGACAGAGGCTAACCGAGGTTTAATCCTCAGCTGGACTTCATCCAGGGTTAAAACGGCGGTGGTCTCCCTGACAGGCTGATGGAGCTGGACAAATAGCCTCCCCTGCTCTGGCTTTCCGGATGCCTGCCTGTCTGTTTGGCCCGTTAGAGTGTGACTGAGTTTCATGGGTGGACAAAGGATCAAACTCAGAAAAGAAAAGACGTTTTATGTTTCAATTCAACCAAAGATTAAAGTCAAGTCAGTCAAACATTTGTTCAGCAAAACAAGCTACTTATATGTCACGTGTGGCCTCCAGGCCAGCAGAGAAGCTGCATAATACAGCTGCAGGAAGTTATATGACATAATGCAGAGGGATTAGTTCAATATTTTCAATTTCTAGTGGTATTTTGTCAAGCTGTATTTTAGTGGTGGATGCTAAATACAAGGGATGCACTGATCAGTGTTTTTCAGCCAGTACTGATCACTAATCCCCAGTGAGTAATATCAGCTAATATCAATACGATCATATTTATTGTTTTATATAGCAGCTGGTTAGCGGTCTGTCTACCTAGCTTTGAAGTATGCTGCGACCTCCTACAGGTGGCAATGTAACCTGAGAAAAGGAGTTCAAAAGTCATCCTTATTCAGTCAACAACATGCAAAAAAACTCCCAATGAGCAATGCAACCATTCTACAGCACTGACAACAGAATCAAACAATGGATGATTATATGTATATTCATTCTAAGTGTTCATTTAGACCTATAAGAGTCATCATACAGTGCTTAACAAATTTATTTGACCACCTGTCATATTTGTCTCAGAGACCATCCAGCATCATGAAGTGCTTTAATGCAGACTCTTTCATTTTCAGTGAGCTCTCCACGTTTTACCATTTTCAACAGGAATGAGGGATTTCAAACTGAATTCAACTTTTTATACCCAAATTTGAGCCGGCTCACTGGGCTTCTCTGAGAAGTCAGAAATTAATCAAGCATAACATTCAACCACTAAAACTAATTTTTCTCTTCAGGAATGCAAGTAAATAACTATAGTTTGACATTTTAATCAAGAAATATTAATGTGCTTTACTGTTTTTCAGTTTTGTTGTAAATCAGTAAATTTGAAAATTCATGGCTAACAATAACAATTCTATTTTAGCATTAAGAATTTCATTTGGGTTAAAGAGCTTCTACATATTGGTGTAAAATGATTTTGGTAATTACCAATGCTGTTAATTTAGGGCAGCTGTGGCATAAACCTTACTTTGGTTGGTGGTCTAATAAATTTGTTAAGCACTGTATATGATTGGTAATAGACTGGAAAAATACACCCCAATTCCAAAAAAGATGGGGTACAGCAGTGTTAATTTTGCCAACTAAAACTATTCGTTGACAGCATTATTGTCCATGGCAAAAAACTGGATTAAGACTAACAAAAATAGATCTGTGATGACCAAAACTGACAAAAACTAAATCTAGTTTTTGTCAAGATGACTAAAACTAGACCAAAATATAATGAAGTTTTTGTTGAACATTCAAAATCCAGGATTTTTCTCTACTGTGGGTAAATCTGTCAAATACAATGCAGCTGTAGCTATTTTGCCTCTCAGCTGTAGAAAGCAGGGACCCCAGGTTTAGCAGGGTGCAGAAAACATACTACCATGAATTGGTACCAAATTAAGATAAAAAAAATAAATGCTTGGACTTAAAGTAAAGACTAAAATGTGAGGACTTTTTATGGGCTAAAACTAGACAAAAATG
Source organism: Cheilinus undulatus (assembly GCF_018320785.1). Lineage (NCBI taxonomy): Eukaryota > Metazoa > Chordata > Actinopteri > Labriformes > Labridae > Cheilinus > Cheilinus undulatus. The sequence goes on from NC_054872.1 coordinate 47,990,020, forward strand.
TTTTGAGTTTCGTCAGCTAAAACTAGACTAAAACAGATTAACCTTGCAAAGCAGATGGATACGCCAGTTCCCTTGTTTTTCACCGGTGAATCCATCTTGTTAAGCTCCCGTCTGAACCGTTTGGGCCCGGTTAGCCAGTGACAGGACCAATCAGCGACAAGGGGCAGTACTTTCAGGCATGGTAGTGTCGTGACTCAAACAAGCAGCCGCAAGAGCTGGTGCAGTTATGGAGGTAGAGATCAGCGTGGATGCTGCTAAAGCACCAGTTTTATCAGAGCTTGATGACATGTCTTCATGAAAAGAAGAACAAAGATCAGCAGTGAGTTGTTTTCTTTTCAAAACCGACAAAAGTCGAGTACTAAAATGTCTGTCGCCATGTTTCGCGTTAATCCTTGGTAGCAGCGCAAGCGCCGCTCGATAGCTGCTACGTCACGTGTTTTATTGCTCTGTTTGGCCCGTGGAGATGTGACAGACAGAATGTTCATCTAATCACACTTTGAGTTTTTTTCAAATCCTCTGCCTTTTCTCAAACGTTTCCTATTGAAGCTTTCCCAGATGGATGTGTGAAACACATCCATCTGATGTGTCAGGTTAAAAACAGATAGAGATGAATAAAATGTGACTAAAACTAAAATACATTCCATTTAAAGACTAAAACTAAGACTAAAATTAAAAATAGATGCCAAAATGAACACACTGTGTCAAATGTAAAGAAAAATAGCATGTAATTTGAATTTGATAGCTGCATCATGTATCAAAAAAGTAGGAATAGGGTGACAAAAGGCTAGAAAAGTACCTGGTACTAATGAAAAACTGCTGGAGGAGAAATTTGGAACTAATGAAGTTAACTGGCAACAGGTAACATACCTGGTAATAAATGGAGTATTTTTTCAAAGGCTCTGCCCTTTCCCAAACACTGTCAATGAAAGGTTTATGTCAGGTTAGGTCAGGTCGATTACACACACACTGCTTCTCTCAAGTAAGCCACAATTGCACAACTGCAGTTGCATGCTGTTTGGGTTGTGATGGCCATGTGGCAGGGTGGGTAAGATAAAGAACGGCTATAAGTTGGCACTGGGGGGGGTCACTTTTCAGCCCTCTGGAGGTGCTGGGGTCAAACTGAATTTAACTGGGTTTAGGGATTTCTACTCTGAGTGTTTATCCTTTAAGTAGAGTACAAGTATTTTGAGTTTACCTCAAAAGTTCTTACTCTTAAACGCAATTAGCTTGTAACATAGTCCATGTGAGCACAGCGACAAAAAACGACTGATGCTGAGAGTGTTTTAGCTCTCAGGGTGCTGAGTGCTGTAAACACTGATCCGTATTGGTTTGTCTTTAAAATGAGCACTACCAGAGTAATCAGCGTCATCTCCAGGCCTCCAATTGATTTCATGTCAGAAGTAGTTTATTGTGAAAGCTCATATCATGATAACAGTGAAATTGCAATTAACCAGCAGCACTACAGTCCAGTCTGTTACCAGATGAGTACTGTGAAGTTTGCCTATAATGCTGCTGACTTCATAACATGTCAAGATCTATCCCTCTTTGAGAAAATCATCCACAGCTTCACTCGTCAGGAAACAAACTGTTGCTCTTCTATCAGTAAACACAGCAGCCTCTCCGTGTTTGTTGTAAACAGATACAGTATCTTCACCCCCAGTGTCTCCATGTCCACTCCACCCTTCCTTGGTGGCCAACAGCCAGCCTTATTTATTTTTGTGTTGCTGAGCATGGAGAATTAGACCCCATCGCATGTCTGCCCATGTCTGTTAGCCCGAGACCACCAAGCTCAGGAACAGTATGGAGCTAACAGAGATAACTGGGTCTGTATGATGGAGCTATGTGGGTCAGAGACGCTGTGAGGACACACTGAGGACACTGTGCTGGGTTTGTCTTAATAAGCTGATGGGAAACAGCGTGAGGGCAAACAGATGACATCAAAGCTTTCTCACACCAGGACATTTCACAGCCAGGAAAACAACGCTAGAGCTGACAATGGTGGCTGTATGCAGCGTAACGCTGTTTGCACTGTGCACACCGCATTTACCAGAAAAAGACCAATAAAGTCAACTAACCTGTGATAACAGCAGATCCTGTTGCCAAGCCCAGTTGCCTTTTATGTGCTATGCACTCACATTGTTTAAATAGAAAATTAACTAACACCTCTGTTTGTGTCTGGTATGTTTATCTAAAAACAAGAAAAGGCCTGGTGCAAAGCTGGGACATACTGATCTTTAGTTTGCAGAAAATGGCTGTAAATCATATTTAGAGGACCCACTGAGAGATCTAGATACATCAGGTTGACTACATGCAAAAATATGAAGAAGCACAAACACTGGCACGATTTCTTGCATTAAGAAGTTAAATTGATAAAAAAAAAAAATCCATACATCGCTTCAAACAGAATGGGCACTGTACAGACCATCAATGTTCTTATTTCAAATTATGCATGGATACACAAAACTGCCTTGGACTCCAACAGAGAAAATAAGTAAATGAATAACAACCAGATGATCCCTTGTTTACGGAAAAAAAAATTCAAAATGAAACAGAAATAGATCATTTCCGTCTTCATGTGGACAAGGCAAGATCAGATTGGTTTGATTCATGACACTTTCTTTCAACAATGGGAAAATACTCAATCTAACCTTCATGCACACTGCACCTAGGTGGCAAGATCTTGCCCCTCCAAGACAGCAATATATAGATATACAGGCAGACAGCAAGGCTTACACTGTCAATATAAAGCCATTTAATTCTTTTTTTAAATCTCTTTCCTCTTTTCTGTTATTGTGTTGCCGTCTTTGGCTGCATCCACTCATCAACAATGTGATACAAAAACATTTGAAAGCAAGGACTGTAAAGGTGATAGTCAAGGATTAGATCAATCCATGCCCCATGACCCTTTGTTATCCTTCCTAGTCTGGACTGGTTTAACTAGGGCAAGGGTGTCAAACTCAAGGCCCAGGGGCCAAATCCGGCCCGCGGTTCAATTGTTCCCGGCCCGCAAGATCATATCACATTTTAACTATAACTGGCCCCCCAGTATGAGGTCTGCAGGTTTACTCCAGTATAAAAGTGTAAACTAAACCTTGATGATTAAAAATATCCTTGAGTCATCAAATTTAGAGTCAAGAGTAAAAACAATTAGATGAATTTAATTTGTGTTTTCATTTCCAATTTTCAATTTTGCATCTTACAATTACAACTTAAACTTAGGATTTCACATTTTTACTATATATTTGGACCTTTTTAATGAATAATTTGGCCTTTAAGACACACAATTTTTTAATTTCATCTCATATTTTACATTTTAAATTCACAAAAATTAATTTTACCTCATATTTTGGCCTTTAAAATTCCTGATTTTGAATTTTACCTCATATTTTGGCCTTTAAAATTCCTGAGTTTGAATTTCATCCCGTATTTTGAGCTTTAAAAATCATGATTTTTAATTTTATCTTATATTTTGAGCTATAAAACTTGTGATTTTGAATTTTTCCTCATATTTCATATTCTCATATTTCACCTTTTATATTCACAGTTGTGAATTTTGTCTCATATTTTGATCTTTAACATTCATGATTTTGACTTTCAGTCTCATTTCTTTTTTCAATTCTATTTTTCTTTTTGTTTTTTTGTTCTGGCCTTTTGAACTAATAAGTTTGCCTTCTTACTTCAGATTTTGAGCCTTTAAACTTATCATTTTGACTTTTTTATGTTGATGTTTATGGTGTTTATCATCAGAGCCAAGTCGTTTTTTACGTCCCATAATTCATCACTAGTAAAAAATGAGGTTGACAGTTTTTGGTTGAATGTTGACCCTGTTCGGCCCTCAGGTTAGACCTAAATCCAGATTCTGGCCCCCGCTGGGATTGAGTCTGACACCCCTGAACTAGGGGAAAACAACTGATTGACATGACTCTGACACACTCTTCAGTTTGGGTTTCACTCTGGATTTTGTCCATGTGCATGTGAATCCATTTAGGATTTCATTTTGATTTGATTTTACCTGCAATATCACACATCTCTGCATCTGTAGCGTTCTTCAGAGCTTCTTCCAGCTCCGGCTCCAGTGTCACCTGCTCATGTGCAGGGAGCTCTTTGGGTTTCTTTGGCACGAAAGCTTTTCCTGGAGACACAAAGAAACAACGGAGGAGTTAAAAGAGAGATTTATTTTTAAAAATGCAAATGGTAAATGAGAGATACAGGAGTTTTTGACATAAATGTCAGACAGAAAGACGGAAATGGTGGGAAAAAGGTGAGTCAAAGTAGAGTTCGATCTTTTGCTTGTTTTGCATTAGTCTACAGTCAAATATCCCTCCTGTCCTTTTATCATCTTAATGGCGATTCTTCAGTCTGAGTGCACTGAGACGTAAATTTGTCTCTGTTTTGGTAAAAGCTCTGTCCAGATCATGTTTCCCAAAACACGAGTAAGCCCGGGTTTATCACAGATTTACAGACCAGCTCTAATAAACTCAGTTTTCAGCTGGAGCCTAGATTATTCTATCTTATCTGTCTCTTTATGCTTGTTTCTCACTGTTTTATCAGTGAATCACAACAAAGACTAATTTTCACCATGGAGATGGCTTTGTTCCTATTAATCAGATGAGCTCCATGTGATTTCCTCTGTAAACAGTCTGTCTCAGTATCTGGGTGTGATCATCCTCTGGTGGAGGTCTGAGCATGTCAGCCGGGTGGAAACGGCCCCAAAAGTCAGTGAGCTGCAGAAACCACACACAGACCTGAGAGTAAGAGGCTGAGCTGCTGTGCAGTGGTGCATCACTGAGGACACTGTGTGTGAGGGAGGAGATTTAAACCTTTGCAGTTACAGCTTGTAAGACTTCCTGACTCACTTTACTCATTTTTACATACTTGCAGCATCCTATGTAGTTGATTTCCAGATAGCCTGGGTGAATGTTTGCTAGTTGATGGCCGCTGAGCATGTACACTTTCATAATAAAAGCCTACTGCACAATCAAGATGAGCTTCTCCCCAGAATGCTAAACCAGGCCTTTTCTTTGAAAACTGGAAGTGGAAGCATACAGTGTTTATCTTGCCTATGGCATAGCGTATCGATATGAGAGAGCTCTGGTTAGCAGTTGAAGTTTAGAGAGCAAAATTAGACTGACTCACTTCCAGTTGTGGGATTATTAGATCCTCAAGGAACACATTGCAAACATTTTCTACTAATGTGGGCAGACATATGATGAGACAAGGTAAGTATGGCTCTCTGTTTCTTAGATTTTATAAAATAAATCGTTGCGGTGTTCTTCAGACCTCCTCACCTTTCTTCTCCCCGGTGAAAGGCACCAGATCCTCTCTGTCCGCGTGCTCCATGGCCACTTTCTCTAGATGCTGCTGCAGGGCGTCACGGTCAAATGGACCTGTTGGGCTCTTCTTCGTCTGGTCTCGCTGCCGGAAGCCAGCAGGCAGCATGGCATTCTGGGAGAAAAAGAGGTGAGATATTGTGTCAATATGCCAGTATTTAAATAATTTTTAATTTGTGTCAGTTTCTTTTTAAAAACATGTGTAGCAAATATTGGATGAGTTTTCGTGAAATGTTCTTCTTTCTGGGAGCTTCAGCACTTCACTAAATGTAGAGAGCATGATATCCCTTTATATCCCAGGAGTACTTTGCATTAAACAAGATATAATTTTTGAAAAAAGGAGGAACTCAGAAATGCACACCTGTTGCACGCTTTGCATGCGCCAAGAGGTTCCTAATCTGTTAGGGTGCATTCAAACTCCATAATATGTACTCTTCCCAAACAGGCCTTGTCTAGTCCTGTCCTGTTTGATTGACCAGCTGAGTGCTCCATACAGTGCTAAAGCACAGTACACTTCCTTATGTTTGTCACAGATAGAAGATGTGATCTTCAGCACAGTGCAATTGCTCATGCATGTGCACAAGCAAGGACATGACATATAACCCATGCAATAGTTCCTCCTGATAACAATTTAAATGATTATGGAGTTTAGGTTTTTAAAGTTTCTCTGACATTATTTAAAACCTTGACCCCTGCAGTGGAAACATGCTAAGTCCCTGTTCAAGCCCTAAATTATGATAAAAAGTTCCTGCAGAAAAAAAGCAGGCTGCTTTCAGAGAAAATAAGGCTTTAAACATTTTTCATTTCATCCTGGGAAACCTTGTTATGGCAACACTTGATTTTCTGCTTGAGAAGGTTGCTGGATTTCATACTTTAATTGATCTTTGGCCCTTTTACTCTAGTTAATGACTTCTTGCGGGTAATCATTTTCAGTAGTTTTGATCACACTGAAGAGAGGAGACCAAGTGGAACCAACTTTAAGTCTTATCTTCTCCTAGTGGGTTTTATGTAAAAGTTTTTGAGCAGCATTTTAAAACTACACACCATCAGGGAACTTCTTTGGTAAATGAAAATCTGCACAACTTTTAAACTACAATCATCAGATCAGTAAGTCAGTGGATCATCTGGCAATTAAAAACAAATGACACCCCTCCCCCTCCATACCTCTGGGTCCATCTCCTGCAGCTCATACTCCAGCTGATCCAGCTCCTCAGCACTGAGGCCCTTGAGGATGGCATCCTCATCGATGTCCCTGGGGTCCGACATGGCTCCTGAAACTCCGGCTCACACACACTTCCTCATACACACCACTGCACACCCCTGGGTGGGAGGGCACTGTGGGGAAGAAGAGAGAGGGGGGATGAGGGTGCAAGGCAAAACATACAATACAACACAATAACTCTATTAATCCCCGAAGGGAAATTCATTTGTCTGGAGTCTCATCTGTTTATGGTAGAATTATATAGTCTTATTGCTGATGGTATGAAAGATCTATATCTTTCTGTCCTGCAGCGAAGAGAGAGGAGCCGTCCAACACTGTTGTTTCTTTGGTCATTTAGGGTGATATGAAGTGGATGATCCATATTCCTCAGAATGGCCTCCACCTTCTTCATTGTGCATCTCTCTATCACATCCTCCAATGAGTTTAACTTGATTCCAACCATAGACTGGCAGCTTCCATTAGCAATTCCTGCTTCCTTATGTAAAGTCTAGTGTTTCCATGGCAATGATAACTCGCCATGACTTTAAAAACTTTTGGAAATATTAAAGTCTATATAATCACTTGAAAATTGTATATGGCAATGGTGCAGTTTAAGTCCAAATATTCTGCATATTGTACCTTTAATCTCACTTCATCTGATCATAATTGTCAGAATTTTACTGCCTTTTCTGAACAGCCAACAATGGAAGGAAACAACAAAGAACGTCATGTGATGAACTGGAAATGTTTCCGCTCACTACCAGGACGCCGGCGTGTCCCTGAGTTCAAACAACTTACACACTAAATCACTTTGGCCTTATTTTACACAGGGGAACCCCTGCCACTCTCATGATTGTCCCTGAGCCCATCAGCCCCCCTAACCAGAGCGCTTCAATAATGTGCTGCTGATAATAATAGATGCTTTTCCAATAATGCATCTCCAATACCCAGGAGGCAGAGTCTGTACAAATATGCTGCAGTATCCTTCAGGCCACACGCTTACGTAAGCTTCATTTTCACCTTAAAGCACACAAGAGATGAATTCCCACCCACTGATGGCTTACAGTCCAAGAGAGAGAAAGGAAGAGGAGCGAGGCAGAGTCAAAGTTAGAGAGAGAGATAGTCTTTGTAACTCTAAACCCTTAGCTCACTACACAGCGACTAAGAATAGCAGAGAGGAGAGAGGCTGAAGGCACCATCCCTAATTTATCATTGACGGACACTCGTTCACACAGTAGTGGACACACCCGACACATAGCTGCAGCCACAAATATAAGGCTGGGACACAAACACATTAACAACTCATAATGTTTGATACAGAGACCAATGTTTTAACTCTGTAAGAGCCCTCAAACTGAGTAATACCACAACAATAGCTCACAACAGTGTATGAGTAATGCAGCTATCGGGTTTGTGAGGTTCAGTGTTTTCTTTTTCCTTCCAAATTTCATCCCAACTAGGAAAAGAAGCCTCAGGTCGCACACAGAAGTTTCCATAAGCCAGTCTGTTTGTCAGCAACCATGAACATTTGAGATGGCAGCAACAGAGTTTCATAGCATCAGCCTAATCAAGTCTCTGCACAGAGTCTGATTTAAAGGGGTATTTACAAAGCTATGATTCACCAATGGTAATTATATAATCCATCTTTATCAAACTATGATAGCAGGTATGATGCACTGCTAGCTTTAACAATAGCATTGCAACCCTCAAAAATACCAAGAAAACCTTAATTCATCATCTAAAACTGAAATTCAGTGTATTAAATCCACATATTTTGAATTCATAAATGGTGGAAAATGGTGTTGAATGAGCAGGTCAGCCAACAGAGGAACCAATTTAAGTAAGCTTGAGCTTGTCGCTGGAGGCAAACTTGATGAAAATTCAGTGTTTGCTGAGAGTAGTGTTTTAGACATTGGACCTCAAGCATCCAAACTAGCATATTGCAATGTGACTACAGGTAGGGGGACAAAAAGCCTGCAAACCAGTGAACGTTCCTTGTGACAGATCAGCTCTTTTGTTTCCTGCAAAGCAACACAAGGCTAGATGTTGACTAAAGGCCTGAACATACCCGAGCGTACTGTGAGAGGAGCAGATTCCGTGCGGAATGTCCACACTCAGAGCTTCCAAAGTCGAGCGCACTGCCGCGTAGTAGTTTCCTGTGAAATTTCTGTGAAATCTTACATTTCCCACAATCCTTGCACGTTGTTTACATTTTTCTGTCATGGCGTCCTACACTGACGATGAGGAAGTGGAGCTGCTCTGCCTGCTGGCTTTGCAAAGAAATAAATAAAATAAAGAGATGGTGGTATGTACGACCATTAAATGCCACAAGAGGTGAGGAAGGGGAGTATGCCATGTTGGTGAAGGACATGCGAAATATTGACATGGAAAAACAAGTGCGAAATGCAGGTCAGTGTCACATTTAATGCGAGTCGATGTGAAAAATACATACCGAGCAGTGTTTTGTGTGACACCAGTACACGGAGCGGAGTCCGTGCGGTCATAAAATTTGAGCTTTGTGCGCACGGGCCCTGTGGATGTCCTTTTTGAGTCCACGCGGACTTCTGCAGAGTCTGTCTCATGTATGTTCCATCGGAATATGTTTGGGCCTTAATAAGGTTTATTAACAGCATAACCAGTACATTATGTTGAAGTGTGAGCTGCTTAATATTGACCAGCAGTTTATTATTATATTATCATACAATTATACTGTTATTGCTACAAAGAAGAGAGGAGACCTTGGAGAGGATGGAGAGCACAGCCAATTAATCAGCTGAGGCAGAAGACAGGTAAATGTTCTGTACTTGTTGGTCACTGAGACAGACATAGATGAGGAAATACCCATCTGATATTTTGGATGCCAGCAGGTCGAATTTGACATCTTATTGTTATCTGCAGTTGTTTATCTCACACTAAAGTACAGTCATGGACAAAAGTGTTGGCACCCCTGGAATTTTTCCAGAAAATACACCATTTCTCCCAGAAAATGTTGCAACTACAAATGTTTTTGGTATACATACAGTGCTTAACAAATTTATTAGACCACCATCCAAAGTAAGGTTTATGCCACAGCTGCTCTAAATTAACAGCATTGGTAATTACCAGTCATTTTTTATGTTTCTGCAATGGTTAATACACCAATATGTAGAAGCTCTTTAACCAAAATAATATTTTTAGTGCTAAAATATAATTATTATTGTTATCCATTAATTTTCATATTTACTGATTTACAAGAAAAAGAAAAAATAGTAAAGCACATTAATATTTCTTGATTAATATGTCAAATTAAAGTTATTTACTTGCATTCCTAAAGAGAAAAATGAGTTTTAGTGGTTGAATGTTATGCTTGATTAATTTCTGACTTCTCAGAGAAGCCCAGTGAGCCGGCTCAAATTTGGGTATAAAAAGGTGAATTCAGTTTGAAATCCCTCATTCCTGTTCAAAATGGTAAAACATGGAGAGCTCACTGGAAATGAAAGAGTCCGCATCAAAGCACTTCATGATGCTGGATGGTCTCTGAGACAAATATGACAGGTGGTCTAATAAATTTGTTAAGCACTATATGTTTATTTCATTTATGTGTATTGGAACAAAAGAAAAAAGAAAAAAACAGAAAGAAAAAAGCCAAAATTGACAAAATTTGACACAAAACTCAAAATGGGATGGACAAAATTGTTGGCACCCTCAACTTAATATTTGGTTGACTCCCTTGGGAAAAAATAACTGAAATCACTCACTTCCTGTAACCATCAACAAGCTTCTTACACCTCTCTCTTACACAGACAGCTTTGTTTTTTAAAAATGTATCAAAATATCAAGGTCTGGCACCATCCATCCATTATCTACACTGCTTATCCTGTTTCAGATTTGCAGAAGGCTCAGCACCAGTGATTTCAAGTGGAGAACATGAGTCAAATAAAAAATAAACTAATAAAAAAAGTGGAATTTTTGTTGTATTCCTAATATATTACAAGTGTAGAAAGTGGTGAAATGGTGACACAAAGGCTTAAATGCAAGACGCTCTTGATCAAAACCATGACAGATTAGGACTAGAGACATGCTGCTCACCTCTGCCCTCCTAGGTAGGTACTTCTTGTTTTTGAATTAAGGACTGTCCATAAAAATGTCACTGTATGAGATGCATTTACTGAACAGTAAACCAACATTTCATAAGCAACCCCAGAATGCTTTACAAGAAGCATCAACAAGAAGGCCACTTAACAACTCTGGTTACTTATCTAATGCACATGTTAATATACTAACATCACATCTGGGCAGGGCCCTCAAAGGGCCTATGTGGGGACTGGCCACTTCAGGCCTGACTTCAGTGAGAACGATTAAGTTTTGGAACAGTCGAACACTTCTTAAGTCTTACTTGCATCAAGTAATTGTCCATACTGGTCACGGTTGTTTTTTAATTCGGAATTATTCAGAATTAAATAATTCGGAATTAAAGTATTCTCCTTCGCGTTTACATGGAAATGGTAATTCCAAATTGAGGTTTACATGGAAAACACGTTTAATCGCCTTTATTCAATTCCGCTTAAGGTGGGGATGTTAAGGGTTCTGATTGGACAGGGGGCGAACGTGACATATATATGTCTACCAGAAGAAAACAAACTAAAAAGGTCCACATTTTTATGCTTCAGTCCATCCATTCTTTTCATTATATCCATATCTTCTAAGGCTCTTATTAAATAAACAGTTACGGCTCGAGTCCAACGCTTGCTTCGGGCAGCCATCCTGGAATATGTGCCCGCTAGTGCGGAATATGTGCGTCATCACGACAGGACAAGGGAACAAGGGGTGGTAATGCACCAAAGTGATGGATGCCAACCGCCGTAAAACCTAAGATGAAGAAGAAGAAGAAGACAAGGGAACGAGCATGCGCAAAATGACCGGAATTAATTTAAAGCAGAATGAAGGTATACATGATCGAGGAATTATTCGATTCGGATTTAAAATCAGAATAAACCAGCCACTTACTTCGGATTCAAGTTTAATTCGGAATGGTCATTTTCATTCGGAAATAGGTGTTTACAAGGTCATTTTCAATCTTTTTAAAGAGGATTTGATTTTGATTGTGAATTAAAGGGGAATTAAAGCTCTCATGTAAACGTAGCCATTGACAACAAGAAGTGTGCTGTCCTTCAGTTCTTCAGTATCAGCCACTGGTCTCTGTCATTATGCTGTTAAATCAAAGGAGCGTTGCTTTACTCCAGTGACATACAAACAATGTGACTGCAACCTTGTTCCTCATAAGGTGGCATGTTTGGTTTGACTCCCTGATCAGATTACACTTTATAAGCAAGGACAAGCAGACAGAGTTAGAACACACGTCTTGTGACTGTCTGCAGACTCATGGATACACACTTTACAGCTAATTAAACCTGCTGTGCATCAAAGACAGGCAACATGCTGTGCAGAGAGATCTGTTTTGTCTTTGCTTATGATGTGGATAATATTCAACATGTTTGATATTTGTCACTGTATTTGAAGAAGCTTTGGCAAGAAATTCAGATCAGCTTTTTAAAGATTTCGCAAACAGATCTAGAGCTGTTTTTTTGTCTAAGAGCCAGTGCATTACAAAATGTGTTTGAATTAAACAAAAACATGTTCAATGAGGCTTCTGCAGCATAATCTGTGCTTGATTTTGTTATGAAGTGCTGTTGTTTTTATTAACAGCTCAGCCTATCCTGTGCAGCACAAATGTAGCTGCTGGATAACCAGCTGGATAAGAGAAACAGCACGTGCATGACTGAACATGTCTGATAAAATACATTCATTTATTCAGCCCACATGGACAGAAAAATTACCAGGCCGATGCTTTCTGAAACAGTGTTAGCCCTGCTCCTGAAAGCCTACCAGGCAGCTTGTCGTCCACGCTGTGTGGCTCTAATGTGTAAAGCCAATGACACAAACACGGGATCACACAGCTGAGAGGAGGAAGATGGAGGAGATTTAAAGGATGACAGCAAGGAGAGCATAGCTCAAAGGACCAGGTGAAGGATAAATACAGCCAGACTCACTTTTTATCTCTCTATCTTGATAGCTTGCAAAGTTGTATTATGCTGTGTTATGATCGGACTTTTGTTAACACTCAAAGCTGTCATCAATCCAAAGTGCCAAACTTCTGTTTGTCTGCATCTAAAAAACAAAAGCCATGCTGATGCTGTTTACAAGGGGACCCTGGGCAGAGACTTACATTTTTAATGGATGCAGGGTGTGAACAGTGAGCCTGCTGCTGCGTGATGCATTGGAATGGACACAAGAACTATTGCTTAGCAAAAATATGCCTTCATGATGTATACAGTTAATGGACGATGATAGAATAGTGGTGGATGAAGATGGTATAAATTCTAAGAAGCTACAATATGGGGCAAGGTCACTACAAGGTCAGGCATATTTGACAAAAAAATCCTTACATGCATTCTGTAAATATTGTGCAAACAAGCAGGAGTCTCATTCACTTCAGCACCTGGACAGGTGGAGGTGGGTCCTCTTAGAAAAGGACCAGCAACACGCAAAGTATTATATATCTGGACAAAAGTATTTGGCCACACCTAAATGGTATTAGAAAGTGGAACAACAGCAACTCAGCCACAAAGTGGAAGACTGTAAAATCCCAGAATGTGCTAAAGTCACCAATGCTTTTGCTGATTCCATAGCTGAAGAGGTCTGAACTTCCACTGGCATTAACAGAAACTGTGCAGCAGAAACTTCAAGAATGGGTTTCCAAGCCTCACATCACCAAGTCCAACGCAAGGTGTGGGATGGAATGGAATAAAGCATAGGGGGAGGGTCTGTCAGTCAGTTACAGGCTGTTCTACAATCACATCATGCTGCCCAGATAGAGCATAATATAGAGCAGGGGTGTCAAACTCAAGGCCCGGGGGCAAAATCTGGCCCGTGGTACATTTATACCTGGCCCACAAGATCATATATATTTTAATTATAACTGCCCTGCCAGTATGAGGTCTGCAGACATCCTCCAGTATAAAAATGTAAACTTAACCTCAATGATTTGAAATATCCTTAAATGTGAAAAAGTAAAGAGTAAAAATAAGTATAACTACATTTTATATATACTATATATTACTATAAATATTACTTTTTTCTAACATTTTGACCTTTTAGATTCATAATCTTAAATTGTAATTCATATTTTGACCTTTTAAACTTATGATTTACAATTTTATTTCATAATCTGACACTTAAAACCCATGTTTTGAATGTTATCTCATATTTTGACCCTTAATACTCATTATTTTGTATTCTATCTTGTATTTTGACTGTTAAAACTCATGATTTACAATTTTATCTCATAATTTGGTCTTTAAAGCATATTATTTTCAATTTTATCACATATTTGGACATTAAAAACTTGTGATTTTACTTTTATTCTCATATTTTGACCTTAAAAACTAATGATTTCCAGTTTTACCTCATAATTCAACCTTTAAAACTAATTATTTTGAACTTTATCTCATATTTAAACCTTTAAATTTCATGATTTCGGCTTTTATCTCATATACTTGCCTTTTAAAAACATGTTTTCGACTTTTGATTTCAGGTTCTGACCTTTTGAACTAATAAATTTGACCGTGTTAGGCTCTCAGGTTCGGCCAAAATTCAGAATCAGGCCCCTGCTGTGATTGAGTTTGACACCCCTGACCTAAAAGCATCCTTGAGATGTACATAGAGATGAATGTACAGTCAACTAAAAAACACAATGCCTCTGGCCCTTGTTATTGCTGGCATTATTGAATACTTGTAACTGCAAGAGCAGCAAATAATTAGACCAGTGGTTCTCAACCTTTTCAGCCTGCGGCCCCCAAAATAAAGGTGTCAGAGACCGGGGACCCCTACTGTGCCTGAAGGTGTTTGAACACAGCCATGCACGTTCTGGAATAGTCATGTGCAAACAAGGCTGCCCATAAGGGGGGTTAAAGGGGAGAGCTTTCTGGAGCCCTGCCAAACTGGGGGACCAGGGAGGTCAGCAAAATCATAGTCCACTGTAAAGTTAAGCAGTGATATCCATAATTTTAACTCAAATAATAACCACTCTTATCAAATAAACATTTTTTAATTCTGTTGTGCCATAGTGAGGAGCTTACTTCACCATGTAAATCCCTTTGCTTAAAAACAGAAATAAAATGGGTTGGAAATAGCAAAAATAGGTGGGAAAGATGATGAAATGTGTTTTGAAACTAGCAAAAATGAGTTACAAGCGGCAAAATTAAATAAAAGTGGCAAAAATAAGCAAAAAATTAGAAAAATGGGTTAAAGTGGCAAAAACAGGCAGAAAAATTAGTAGAGTAGGATTAAAATATGGCCAATATGAGTTTAAAGTGGCAAAAATGGGTTAACTGAGGCAGAGAAATAGGCAGCAATGGGTTAAACTGACAAAAAATGGGCACAATTAACAGTAAATTGTGGTTAAAATGGGTTAAAATGGGCAAAAAGTGGTTAACAGAGGCAATAATGGGTCGAAAGAGGCAATAATATGCAGAAAGTGGCAACATTTGGTTTAAAAGTGTCAAAAACAGGCAGAAAAAAGTTGGTGGAAAGGATTTAAAATGGATAAAAATGGGTTTTAATCGGCAAAAATGTTTTAAAATTAGTGGGAAAAATGAAAACAACACAAACAAAAATATTCTGTTTTTTTTTTAAGGCATCTGGAGACCCCCTCTCAGTGTCTCGTGACCCCAAGGTTTAGAATCACTGTTTTAGACAACCTGGGATGAATGATATATACTGGGTTGTTTTAATAATCAAGCGGATCATGAACGTTTCCCTGCTCATTCGTGACAGTTTCTAATTATTATCTCCAAAATGTGTCAATCTGGAGCCAAACTGAGCAGCAGAGATAATAGCATTAACAGTCATGGATGCAGGGAGAGGCCAGTTCAGAGAACAATACTTAACCCAAGAAGTGAACGCAGCCCCAGCTCCATCCAAACGGGGCTCATGTGATTTGCCTGCCTGAAGCCTTTGAGCCTTGCTTATTGTTGAGTTTAATGCATGGCTGTTTCCTGACACTTGAGCTGAGAGTGAGCGCTCTGACAACTGTGCACCAACGGCCTGCTAGTTCAAAAATGAGAAAGAGAAACCAAGCAAAGAATGTTAAAACTGTAAACTGGCTTTTCTAATACTGTATAAAACTATTTAAAAAATCATAATGATAATGGTATTTCATAATCTGCTCAGGATATTTGTTGTCATCACTGAAGTGAAGATGAAATGTGTATAAAAATGAACAGCCTTTGGCAGAGAACAGACATTAAAACTAGGCCAACCCTGTGTTTTCATTTGTTGTGACATTTAATTTGACACGTTCCGCATACCAGGAAGCCCTGAGACCACACTGGAAACAGGCTGGATGTTTGTGAATGTCCATCTGTCCCCCGCGGTCCCAGCAGACTCTTCAAACGGACCAAAACTAAGAGGGAGGGGACTCAGGGGATGCTGTCACCTGCCACTGCCAGCTGGCGGCACACGTTTGTTTTTCCACTTTAAAGCTCAGCCGTCATCTGCACCTGCAGTTCGTCGTGATGCGAGCTGAGCTTTTATGCCTTCGTTTTATGGGAGCTTGATTAATGACAGCAAATTATCTTTAACTTTCCAAAAGATATCTGAAAGAGTGCAAGTTAAGGCCTGATGTCTAAATGATAAACATGAACAGCTAGCATGGTCTTTGTCTTCACATGGGACTTGGAGCAAGTTGTTCACCATCTGATTAAGAGACATGATACCTAAACATGACTCATATTAACAAGTTAGACAGCTAACAGCTCTCCTGTGCTGTAGTTCCTGAATAGGCTCACCTGTAGAAGCTCAGAAATCTAGACCTAGAGCATGAGGAGCAGAGTTTAACAAGGAAAACAGCCGGTCTGTCTGGGGAACTGAAGTGTTATTTGAATCATGATAATTTACAGACATCTCCTGTTGCCCCCCCTTGGGCTACAAACCCTGTACCTACTCTATATTTACTTTATAGACTAATCAGACAGCTGATTTGAGGGCACTGACATCTTGCAAGTGCAGTGGCATCACATCACGTATTGCTGTCTGCTGACTGTGACAGCAGCAACCATAGATTATAAATGTACAACAGCTGCTGATAAGGGTGCCTTAACCAGTGATCTTAGTATTATTTAGATCTTACATTGAACAACTTGCATGCATAATAGAGGAAAAACCCATCTCAGGAACTGATCAAACAATCTCAAACATACAATCCTTGCTCGGCAAATAAATGCACGTATATACTTTCACATTGTTTCAGACTCTGCTCTTCATAATTATGTCATTCAGATTATATTGCAATGCATGCTTACATATGCCTGTGCATGCATGCAATGCACCCACCTTCTATAAACACTTAACTGGCCACTTTACTAGGTACACCTTTGTTCTAGTTCTTTATGGCATACTTTCAACAAGGTGCTAGAAACATTCCTCAGATATTTTGGTCAACTGCAGATTTGTTGGCTGCACATCCATGGTGCTAATCTCCCTTCCACCACATCCCAAACGTGCTCTATTGGATTGAGATCTGGTGACTGTGGAGGCCATTGGAGTACAGTGAAGTCATGATATGAGCTGTGTGACATGGTGCAATATCCTGCTGGAAGCAGCCATCAGAAGATGGGTACACAGTGGATATAAAGGGATGGACATGGCTAGCAACAATACTCAGGTAGACTGTGGCATTTAAATAATGCTTAAATGGTACTAAGGGGTCCAAAGTGTTCCAAGAAAATATCACAACAGCATTTCACCACTACCACCAGCCTGGCCCGTTGATCCGAGGCAGGATGGATCCATGCTTTCTTGTTATTTACACCAAATTCTGACTCTACCATCTGAAAGTTACAGCCAAAAATCTCGTATTTCACCAATGTTAGCAACACACGGGTGGATAAAAATACTCTTTGCACTGAGATTAACACTCTGATCATACTGATTTGTATGCAAATGTTCAAATTTTAAGTTCAGTTTTGTAATTCAATGCTATAAAAGGATGCATGACAGTATTTGCAGGACTAAGCAAGGCAACAACCCTAAAAATTGATTGTTTTGTATGCATGGTGTGTCCCTGGTTAATAGTGTTGTAGTACTCGAAAACGGTCTTGGTCAAAATGTGGTCTTGAGACCAGTCTCAAGACCACATTTTGAATGTCTTGGTCTTGTCTTGGACTCAAGAGCATTTTTACTTGGTCTTGTCTTGGTCTCGAACTGGCCGGTCTCTGGATTTTCCATTAAGATCAGTCAACACCAGCACTGATCTGCTATCCATTGACTCCATTAAGGTGATAATAAGGAGAAGCACTTGCTAAAACAACAAATAGCTACACCTGTAAAAACTCAGACATCAAGCCATCATATTTTCAGTCAGAAATACAACTGAACCCTTACTTTATGCCTCATTCACCTGACAAATCTACATAAACATCTAATTTTCAGATATTTAAAATAATTCAGGACTGGTCAGTTGCTTTTGAATACATACAAGGATTTATTTTTTACAAGAAGTTAGTTGACCAAATTTGTTAAGTTCTGAGATTTTTGCATGTTGTGCTTTGAACGAGTTGCAGACAGCTTGTTTTTATCTGTCATATTTATTATAAAGAAAACTAAAATTAAAGACAGAATGCTCTTTAACTGTTTAACTTTGTTTTTTTTAAAATAGATTTTTATGGTCTTGGTCTTGTCTCGGTCTCAGGCTTGTCGCAATCTCGGTCTCAACTTGATCTCAACCCCCAGAAGTCTTGGTCTTGTCTCCGTGCACTCTGGTCTTGGGCAAGTCTTGGTCTCAAATAGTGTGGTCTTGAGTACAATGGTACTGGTTAACCTATTTGTTCAAAGCTGAACAAAAGTGGCACATCATACCAAGCTAGAGACTGGAAACACATCCTAGAATTAGTTTGTCATAAATGCATTACCTGGTTAAATAAATTAAAGGTGACAGTATCTTAGCTCTTTAGGGTGTTAATGGTCTCCTCCGTTTAAACAGCTAACACATCGGAAATGTCAAGGAGCAAATGTTTAAAACAGCTGCTCCTACCGCCCCCATTATTGCCACCGATTTTGTCCTTCAGTCTCAAACCATCTGTTGCGTTTCTACGAGCATGTGGACGAGAAATTTGGTCCCAGCAGTCAAAGTATTCAAAGATTTCATGGCGTGCACTTAACTCTGATTTATTTTAAGTCCTGTGACGAGCAAACACGCTGCAGCTTCTTGATTTTTGCAGCCGAGAAGTGCTGAAGTTCAGGCAAAAAGGCTATTATATTGGAGGCACCTCCATTAAAAACATGATTCATTGCATGTGAGCTTGGATTTCGTGTTGTCCTAATCCATTTAGGAGTTCTATTTCAAAAGTAAGTGGTAGTGATGAGTTACTGGGCATTTTAGAAGTCAAACACCATTACAAGGGTTTAGATTTCACAGTGACAAAGGTTACACACTCATAAATGCTCCAGGATGATTTACACTGTGCTGCTGTGCCAGGGTGCTTCTTTTTATCAGAGCAGAAAATAAACCCAGGAGTCATTTCTCTCTGCTTTATTGCCCTCTGTCTTCTTGTTTGGTAGAGATTTCTTATTTGCGTATCCACAGCAGAAGAAGAGAGGGATTTCTGAGCTTCAAGTTGCCACCAACAGCTCAGAAGATTTGTCACTCTCTGCAGGTCGCCCTCTCTGCGTCTTACCGCCCGAGTGTAACATTCCAAGATCTGCCCTCAGATTAATTTTAGCTTCACAAGTCAGCTACTTCCAGCCTTGTGAATCCATCCCGGCTTGGGTTGCTCCCTCAGACTGACTCGGAGCCCCATTTTGAGGCCCTGAAGAACAACATGAGAACTCCAAGCAGGAATGACTGAGTGACTAAATGAGAAGTAACTGACTATGCAACAAAAACCTTGTGGACTCATCCCTATGTATTGAGAAGAGGAAATGATGGACTGGCAGTCCTTTAAATCAGTGGTTCTTTAGTGGTCCGGGGTCAGGACCCATCACCACCGCCTTAATAATGAATCTCAACGCATATTTCGTACTATTTTCAATCCTAACCAAGTGTTTATAATGAAAATGGGCCAATTTGGACTTGAGAAGATGTGATAAAACAAAGAGATGGAGACATATCCTTCAAAATAAAAGCATGTCAAAGACATTTTTTTCCAATTGAAGATGGTTTTGAGACACACTTTTGGGTCCCAATCCACCAATTGACAACCAAGGCTTGAACTAAAGGTTCAAATGTTACAACTAGGCCAAGAAAATCAGTCCAGCTAGCCAAGCTACACTAGCTTCACTGTTCATTAAGAGAGGATATCCAGAGGGGAAATAAAGATTTGGACTGTATCAAGATACACATCACTGATGTCTGGTCAGAGTGCCAAACCAGACAGAGATGAGAAAAAAATTATGACACGCCAATGAGAGCCATGATAATCATACTCAGGCCCAAAGAATGATGGCGGATTGTGACGACGTAACCTTGCAAAGCGGATGGATTCCCCAGATTCCATGTCCGTCACCAGGCAAATCCACCGTGCAAAGCTCCCAAAGACAGGTCTGGCCAGTCAGTGGCGTTCAAGGAGAATGAGGCAGTGTGATTAAATTATACTGTGAGCCATTAGCAATGGTTGCCTCCAGTGTGGTGGTTAGCTTGGACACAGCTGTAGTACAGCAGCACTAAAAGCTCCTCATGATTGTTTTCACTCTTCTGCCGAGCAGTTTTGGTATGAGTTTGCAAATGTTACGGGTAGGACTGAGTTGTACTATAAGCTGGTGTATGCAATGGCTACTGCCATAGTAACAATTACCTTAGATGTAGCTGTAGGAAAGCAGCAGTTCAATCCGACCCCAACCACATTTCCTTATTAAAGCAAGAGCAAAGAGCCACACCAAAAACTTCTCTTTGCAGAGAAGATGTTTTTATACTTCTTCAGATATGAATTCTAGCCACTGATAATCTTCACCGTTCAAACACTGTGGTAGAGCTGGCTCAGCTTTGGTTAGCATCGAAGATCTGCATGTCTGCTTCTTCATTCTGTCTTGTTGCTCTGACTGGCCCGGACAGACCGAAAAATGATGTGAGGTTATCGGGATACTATATACTAAATCATTACTTTACGGTAATAAGGAAAGCCTAAGGCAGGGGAGGAAGCAGCACAAACCCCAAAGCAGAGCAGGCATCAATGACAACTGAATGGCACTGTTTGAGTCAGAAACAGAATAAAGGAGGAGCTGGGGTGGAAGAGGGTTGCAAGAAAAGCTTGGAGAGAGCGGCAGAACGCGGCCAGGCAAGAGCAGTTTAAGCAGGGAAGCATGAAAGCCATTAGCCAGTGGCATGCTTACAGCAAATCAGCTGATGAGTGCTTGCGTGAGATCAGCTGATCTCAGTTATGGCAGCACTCAAACTAACGCTATACACTTTATTTGAAGACTCACAAGGCAAAAAGACAATTATTTCTGGGTTTTTGCGCCACGGGCGGGACTGCTCTGACTGAGCAACTTCACTCATGGTGCAAAAGTGTCCAATGCCCAAAGGCATTATGGGAAAACTGCAGATTAAGAAAGGACTTTCAAAAATTTGAGTACAATGACAGTAAGTACTTAAAATGACTGAGTACTGTTGAGTCTACATAACTCGTTTTAACAAACTTCAACTGTTAAGTCTGACAGTGAAGAACCAGTTCAGAAATTTTAAGAATTAGGACTTTTTTTTTAGTGTTCTTAAAATATATGGATTTAGGGTTAATTAGGATAACACCTTCATCATACTTCACTCCTAGGCATGTTTTAAACAAATTAGTAATTTTTTTCTGATCTTAAATCTTAATTAGCTAAAATTTGAAATAAATATGTTATTATTTCTTATATTAAATGTATTAACTATTTTGTTGTAGGAGGTTCAATTTTAGGTAGTTTGGTTTGCAAAATATTCGGTATTATCTTCCTATTTTAACCCATTTGAATACTTATTCTGGCCTGATTATTTCTACATTAACGATCTTATTTTGAGATTATTTATCAGGCAAAATTACATATAATTCCAGATGGATTATTTCACTAGTTTTAAGCAATTGTCTCCTCAAATTTTGTCTTTATATCTTGTATTTGGCTCCCTTTTTCTATTTTGCAGAACACTTATTTATCCTCCGGTAATCTTAGTAAGTTTCTTATTGGTTACTAGGGCTGAACAATTTGTGAAAATAATCAAATTAAATTTTCTTTATCTGATATTGCGATTGTGATTTTTTATTTTTTTTTTGCAATTATTTTTAGGTTCCTCATCTTATGCATTATTCAACAAACATAAATGATAAATCATTCTATATTATAAACGACACAATATTAGATCAATTAAACTACAGATGAAAGATTTGATTCATAAACAGGAAAAGTAGGATTTATTAGTTGAGGAACTATTCGGACAAAAAGACACTTGTATATATGTACAATGTGTAGAGCACAGAATATCTTCTGCAAAACAAATTAACAAATCAGTATTTTTGACACATTTCAGGTTTTAAAAAAAAAAAAATCACAGAGCACTACCTGAGATTTGAAAATTGCAACAGGCCATATTGCAAGTTAACCTAATTTGCCATTAATTGTCAAGCCCTGTTGGTTACCTAGTAAAATTTGATGTAGATTAACTAACACTTAACTCATTTCTTCCCTTAGTTAAGCAGCAGTTAGTTGACAACCCTGGTCAGCACTGCTGCCCATCAGACTGCATGGTTCACTTGTAGGGACCACTACTAATGGTTCACCTGGGATTTCTCCATTGAGTACCCAACAGGGCACAGGTATCTTGAGTTTATATTAAAGTTACTGATATGTTAGCTAACTTTGCCCATTTTTGTGTTTCTTTTTGTGAAGCATTACCATTCTAAACAGCAAAAATGTCTGCCTTGAACCGCTGCAGAGCACTAATGCAAAAAACCATGAAGGAGCAACAAGTGGAGCTGCCTTTAATGACTGTTTTAGGAGGGTCATGGCAGTAAAAAAGACAATTTTGGACACACAGGTAACTTTTTCCACTACTTAAAAGAGACAGCTCTCAGTAATGAAGACACAGTTTAATCCTGTGAGAGCACAAATGTCACTTATCACACTAGTGGACCTTGACTGGAAGTGGGAGAGCAAATTTAACCTTCCTTTAGACTCTGCAGCCCACTGAGAAAACCTCCCCAAATCCCTTGTCACGATTTAGCAGCACAGAGATGGACAGCTTAACTCACCCACATTCCAGACTGACAGCTTCATTTCTAGAGAATTCCCAAGTTTAAAATTCAAGAAATAGAGCCATCAAAATAAAATAAAATCCAACAGTTGGCCCATGCACACGTTTCATCCTGCAGCTTTTTTAACACAAATCCATCGTCCCAAACAAAAAGCACTGGAACACCGAAACAGAAAGCCTGGAGAGAAATACGACTGCGTGGATCCCCCCAGCATGCCCTCAGGACTCCCCCTAAAACCCCCAACAGACACAGAGAGAGACAGAGGGAGGCAGCCTCACACCTACCTTCACAGAAGCGCAGTGCTGAAGCCCCTAGGCGAGGCAGATCCTGCAGTTAGAAACCAGAGAAAGTTGGTCCTCTTTTTTTCTTAACCCCCCTCCTCTCTCTCTCTCTCTCTCTCCCTCTCTCTCTCTCTCTCTCTCCCTCTCTCTCTCTCTCGCGCTCTCTCCTGTACGTCAGGCCTCGGGGCTGCTATGCTGAGACAGGCATACTGACGAACAGCACTTTGAGAAGTCAGCATTTTATTATTTTGGCTGTGGGGGAGAGGAGGGGGGAACAGAGAGTCATATATAGAGGAGGGGGTTAGAGAAGTGGGGCATGAACTCGTTTACTCATCAGTCATTCAATTAAAAGTGAAAACAGTCAGAAAGAAAGAGGACGAGGACATCTGCTGGTGTAAATGAGTTATGACACATGTCTAAACATTTCTACAACTTAAGCTCTTTTTGCTAATTATTTCAGAGTTCCTTAAAACCAAATTTAACTGCATTTAAAAGATATAATGCACATTCATTTGCATCTCTTTAAAGCACTTTTTGAAGCATTAAATGCTTAGATTATGCTAAATCCTCAGAATGGGCATGTATTGCACTTTTCTATACGTCTAAATACTTTGGCCACTAATTCAGAATTCCCCTTTCACTGCTGTGCAGACGACACACAGATATACCTTCTCCTGAGACCTGAGGACCCTCGAAGCCTAGCCGCTGTTATAGACTGTCTAAATCAGGGGTGTCGAACTCAAGGCCCACGGCCCAAATCTAGACAGGGATACCGTTATACCTAACTTGCAAGATCATTTTATATTTTATTATAACTGGCCCACCAGTATAAGGTCTGCAGATTTCATACAATACAAAAGTGTAAACTTAACCCTTGATGATTTAAAATATCATTGGTAAATTATAAAAATGTAAAAAGAGTAGAAATTATTAAATTACAAGTCAGGAAGGTGGAAAAAGATATTAATTTGTGTCTTTACTTTTTATTTCATATTCTGACCTTTTCATCTCTTAAATGTTACTTTTTATATCATATTTTGACCTTTTAAACTCATGATTTGGGGTTTTTAATGCCATATTATGACTTTTAAATCACTGATTTAGACTTTCTCATGTATTTACCTTTTAAAAGGATTTTGCCTTTACATTTCACGTTTTGCCCTGTTGAACTAATAAAATTTATCAGCTATGTTAAACTGTTTTTTTTCTTCCATATTTCATTTCTGGTGAAAATGAGGTTGACAATTTACAGTTAAATGTTGACCCTGTTAGGCTCCCAGGTTAGAGCAAAATTCAGTATCCAGCCCTTGCTGTGATTGACTTTGACACCTCTGGACCAAATAGTTCAGCCCTCAGGACGTCCCATTGGAGCAAATCTGGCCATGGACTCAAGATGAGTTTGACACTCCTGGTCTAAATGATATCACCTGCTGGATGGCTCAGAATTTCTTGCAACTTAACATCTCATAATCTGAAATTGTACTGTTTAATCCCCATAACTCCCCTTCCATCAATAGCCACCTAGGCCCCCTAGTAGCAGAAATTTAGCTGTGCTGTTTGACAGTAATCTCTCATTTGAACCTCACGTAAAAACAGGTGTGAAATCGTTCTTGCATCGATAACATACCATCTCCAAAACAAAAACAGTACTAACATTCACACTCTCATCTTTTCCAGATACATTAATTCACTCCTCTCCAGTATCAGTCAAAAGTCTCTTTCACCTCCAACTGGTGCAGAATGCAACAGCTAGGTTTCTCACTGGTTTTAATCCACGACAACACATCACCCCAAATTTAGCATCTTTGCATTGGCTTCCTGCTAATTTTAGAATTGATTTTAAGACTATTAATTTTAAAGCACTGAGGTCTGGCTTCAATCAACATAACAGAACTTTTAACCCCCATGAGCTAGTCCGCAGCCTTAGATCCTCAGGAGGGGGCCTCTTGGTTGTTCCAAAGTTGAGGCTCACAACTAGGGCTGGGCAATAATCGCAGATTAGATTAAATCGCAATATAGCCTGCTGCAATTCACAAATCATAAAATTTGCAGTATTTCTTTTAGGGCTGAACGATTTGGGAAAATTATATAACTGCGATTTTTTCACCCAATATTGCAATTGTGATTTGAACTGCGATTAGGCTGTCCCTTAAGTTCCTCATTTTATGTATTTTCCAACAAACACAAGCAGTGAATCATTCTATATTACAACCAACACATATTTAGACTAAACAAGGGCTGAAAATTTCGAAAAAATATCTATATGTGATGATTCGACTCATATTTCAAACTGGATATGAATTGTTATTATAAAAGGTCATGACCATTTTTATGCCATTGTAATATTTAATAAGAAAAAGTAAAAAAAACATTGAGAAAGCAGGATTTTTTTGTAGACTATTCTAAAAAAAATGGTACTTGGATGATTGCATGATGTGTAATGCATAACATCTCTGCTGCAATAAAAGGTTTAAACTGGCATTTTGCCACAAATTCCAGGTTAAAGAAATATTGCACCTTCTGCGATTTGAAAATTGCAGCAGGCCATATTGTGATTTAATCTAATTATCTATTGCCCAGCCCTAGTTTTTTAACTTGAATTGAGATTTTATGTACATTATGCAAACATTCAAGTTTCTTAGTGTAATCCTTGGTTTACTAATGAATGTATATGTTTTTCTATGAGACTGACATTAAATTGATCATCCTCTTCAATACAGCAATTGATATCAAATTTGCAATATGAGCAAAAACAATTGCAATTAGATAATTGTTTTAAATCGTTTTGCCCTTGTATATTCTATCTAATATTTTTAGGTTATAATAAAGAATAATGTATTTTTTTTGTCTTTATTGGAAAATATATAAGATGAGGAACCTAAAAATAATTGCATATTAAATTGCAATTGCAATATTGGGGAAAAGTATCGCAATTCGATTATTTTTGCAAATTGTTCAGTCCTACTCAAAACTAAAGGTGACAGAGCTTTTTCCATCAGGGTCCCTCAACTTTGGAATGACCTACCCCAGGAGATAAGACGTGCAGAATCAGTGACATCTTTTAAATTACATATAGGCGTTGTTGGGGTTGAACTTAGTGTCTTAACCTCATATGACTGGAGCTAGGGACTGTACCCCAAGACATCAGACTCGACCTACTCTTCACCCCAGATCTGACAAACCTTATAACTACCAAAACATCTAAATCAGTGGTACTCAACCCTGCTCACCCAAAGAGCTAAATTGCTGAAAAATAAGTGCCACAATCTAAGGGGTGAAAGTGACAAAAAAAGTAACAGGTTGTAAAAATGGTCAAGAAGCAGTAAAAATGGCAACAAATGGGTGAAAAGTGCCAAACTAAACAGGCAAAAAGCAGCAAAAAGGTAGGAGAAACGGGCAAAATGTAGCAAAGAGCGGCAAAACTGAGGGGAAAAGTGGTATTTAATGGCAAAAGGCAGCTTAGATAAGTGATAAGTGGCATTAAAGGGGAGAAATTGCCACAAAGCAGGATAAAATGGGTGAAAAAAGGGCAAAAATAGGATAAAAGTGGCAAAAATGGCCAAAAAGTGCCAAAAAGTAGGGAAAATCAGGCTTAAAGCAGAAAAAAATGATTAAAAGTGGCAAAAAGGGGGCAAAACATTTTAAATAAGGGCAGTGAAAATAAACAGACAAAAATAATTTATTGCAATTAAAATCAGAAACAAACCAACTTATGTGACTTGCAAGGGATGATTTCTGAGGTCAAAGGTTCCCTTTTTTACGGGTTTTCTGAGGGAATAATATTTCAAATAAGACACAGAAGAGCCACATGTGCCTCAAGAGCCACGCATTGAGTATCACTGATAGAGGATAACACCACACTTAGAAAAAGACAAAAATCTGATTAATTATAGCCAGTTAATGTAAATCCATGTGGGCTAGGCTCCCTTTATGGTGCATGGCACTAAACAATGCACTACTACTCGTACTGCCTGTAGGTCTAGGTACTGCCTTTTTCTTCTTGAATGACTGCCTCAGCCATTTTCTAACCAGGAGAAGCGTCAAAGCTTGCAGCTTTGTGAGACGATCTGCCTGCTGACAGACACAGAACCTGGAAAATTCACTGTCTTTGCAAGGTTACATAGGAGGAAGAAGGTGGTGAATCTGCAGGACTTTGCATTGATGGACTTGCATGGTCGCGTGCAACAATGGCATGAATGAACTGCTGGAGGAGACAGCCGCATTTAAAAAAGACTGCAGCAATGTGTAGTCTAACAATGAGGGAGTGGAGCAGAGCTATTGGAAAGATGAAACCAGGTGATAAGAACAGCTGATGATTACATGGAAATGAGCGAGCGTGCATGGGAAAGTGCTCTAACACAGCATGAGAATGAATGACTACAGCATGCAGACAATAGTCTTCCTGCATGGATTTTTACCACAGCTAAGTGATTTTAGGAGAACATTCCTCATTGAGCTCCTAAACTCCTTTAAAAGTCTTCAATTATCAACAGGAGAACTTTAAAGTCGTCTAACAAACACTGATAAATTCCCTCAGCACAATAAATCCAGCTATAAAAAGCAAACAAAATTAGCAGTTCACTACGCAAATAAAGAGATAGAAATGTGGGAAACAGGCAGAGTTACAGGGAGAGAGATGAGTGCACTCACAGTCTTCAGGTGAATGAAATCATGACTCCAAAAACTGCAGCTCCATGCTTGAGTTAGCATCTGTTGCTGTCACAGGGTGTCAGAGTGGGCTCGTCAGCTTGTAGTGAAGCTATGGCGCCACCTAGTGGGCAAAGAAGCTGCAAATTATAAGTGATTGCATGTTGGAAGAAAGTGGTGAAGGTACAGATATCTTTAAAGGTCTTCACATAAACATCCTTTTGAAGCCTCTTTAAGAGTTTGGAGCACTTAAAATTTCTTGAATAATTTTTTTGTTTGTTTTTCTGTGTTTATTGTGTGAACATGTGAGCTCCCAAACTAATCCAAAGCTCTTGATCTGGTTTCACCAGTTTTGGCCTTTTTTAACTTTGTCTTTATTTACAGGTAAAGAGGGCCAGTTGCATCATGTCAGAACTAGGTTACTTGAAGTGAACAGTCATAAGATGTTCCTCAATATTTACACTGTTAAAGTGGGTGTGGTTGAGCTGTCCTAGTACAGCAGCTGTTTACTCTATTGCTTTGAGATGAACAAGAGTTGAACTTTCACTTTTGAGACTTTCACTTTGAATCTGATAGCAACACTAACAGCCCCAAACATCATCATGACATTTAGTAATAAGAATGCACGAACATTGGATCCTTAGCTTTAGCTTTCAGTCCCCCTGGTTAGCATTCACCTCCTGGGCCTGACACTCTGACATCACTGTCCCTGACCAACAGGCCCTCTCACCATGTTAGTATTAAAGTAAAGGCTCATACTATTTTAAGCATAAAAAGCAACATTGAATGAAATGTGTGTTTTTTTGTTGCTTTCTTCGTTAGTTATTGGTATTTAGGTGTATAATAAATAATAATCATTGCTAAATTTAGGATGAAGCATGTCTCTGCTAACCTCCATGGAGTCATCTTTGACTTTGGGCACCAGAGAGCCTTAACCTTTGACCCCTTATTTATAGCAGAATGCAGTAAATCCCTGATAATGAATATTAGCAAAATTTAGTCCCAGGTTTTCAAAATAAGACGAGGCACAAAGTAGTCATGATGTTCCCTGTAAAAATGTGTGAAATTTTGGGGGGCTTTTAGAAAGGCTTTATTCATTCCTGGATTCAAAAGTCCAAAATTGCGATATTATATCATCACACTCAGTTTCATCAAGCCAAATTCATTTGTAAAGCACATTTTCAAACTTCAGGAGCTGACAAAAAAGCTTCAAAGACAAGAAAAAATTGTACAAAGTAGTGTTACAGTCAAGACAACACTATCCCAGACCAAGACATGCCTGAGACCAGAGACCAAGACTGCTGGGGTTCAAGACCGAGTGAAGGCCGAGGAAAGAGAAAAGAGCACTCTCTCTTTAACCCCTTAAAACCTGAAAAAACAAATTATAGCCAGAAAATTCTCTCTTTTTTGGAACTGAAACGTTTATTTCACTTTCAACTGAAAAAAAAAAATCATAAAAATTTAACATATATATTTTTTGAATCTCATTTGATACATTAGGGGTTTTTGGTAACTGATAACCCACTTGAGGGCATTTTTATCATTTATCAGATTGCATTCAGAAGTTTTTTTTAGTAATTTTTTGATCATATTGATTAGATAGAGGTATTATTAAAGTATGTATTAAATATGATACAACAGGCTTTAAGGGGTTTCTTTAAGTTTCGTTTAAATTGATTTGACAGTTAAAACAAAGTGTCTGCAACTCTGTTTTCAAAGCATCACAATGCAAAAATCTCAAATCTTAGCAAACTTGTTCAACTAATTTCTTGTCAAAAATATTGTTTGTATTAAAAAAGCCACTTACAAGTCTGGGATTTTTTTTTTAAATCTGAAAATTAGAGATTAATCTTAATTTGTAAAGTGAATGAGGCCTAAAATAAGTGATAAAGAGGTTCAGTATTTCTGAAATAAGATGAACAGGTTTGTTAAGATCTGATTTTATTGCAGGTTTCTATTGCAGGCACTAGAAAAAGATTTAAAGGAGGAAGAACAGTGAGTGATCTAACAGTAAGTTTATGATCCTTAAGAACTGAAGTAGCCATACATAAAGTATATATATATATATATATGTGTGTGATAAATGATGAATCAGACGACTGTGTATGTTACATAGAAATGAGAAAATTTAGTTTATAATAAGAAACTTCAACAAATACAGTGTGAATATGTGTGTTTATTCAGTCTTTTTTGTCTGCCCTTATTTTGCCTTTCCACCAAACTACAGAAATACTTGACAATAACAACCTTTAAAAATCTAAACACATAAAAATATACTCTATCTAACAAAAAGCTGTAGTGCATAGTAATGTGATTAACTTGATTAATTACTAATTACTTGATTAATCTAACATACATATATATGTATATATACTGTATATATATCACCATTTAGTCAGTTGTTTTTGTTTCATTATAAATATTTACACTTTACAAAATATTTCTTTGTTTCAGTGGATATTTTTTATTCGTAAAATTGTGTTTTGTGTTTCCTTGATTATTTTTGAGCGGGGTTATTTTTCTTTTATATATCACTAAATTTGTTGGGTTTTTTTTTGTGAAATATTTAAATGTCTTTTTCTTTTACATTTCACACTGAGTAAAATATGTTTTTGGTTCATTGAATATTGTTAGATATTTTATAAATTTCTTTTTTCCATTTTATATTTTTAATTTGGGGAAATTTTGTTTGTCTTTCCTTGAATATTTTAATGCCCAATGTTTTTTTTTTTTTTTTTTTTGTTTTGTTTTGTTTTTAAATTTGAGAATTTTGTGATTTATTTTTGTTTCTTTTATTTTTCTTTTTGCATTCAGTATTTGTGTTTTACTGAATATTTTTCTTTTTTTAAATATGTGTGTGTCACTTTTACTCATTTTTTATAGAGGCAAATCTTTTCTGTTCTACTTAATTTTCATTTAGTCAAATATTTTATTGTTTCATTAAATGTTTGTAAATTTTGTGAAATGTTTCTCTATGTGAACTTCAGGGCCACCGTATTTAAGAGATTTAGAGGTCAGGTAATTCAGAGTGAGCAAATGGATGAAGTAACACAAGTTTGTTTGTTTTTTTTTGTTTTTGTTTTTTTTTTTACCTGACTGCATACCTCTCCCCATCTCTCTCATCCTCTTTCATCACTAGGTGTCAGCAGAGAGTCAGGATGACTGTAAACAGCAGCTCTGTGCTTCTTATGAAATCATTGCCTTCAAACAGGCAACGCTGTGTTTGGACTGTACAATGCCCTCCAGTGTTTGGCACATGAGCTATAAATGAGCCAAAGGGCTGCATGAGAAAAACAAGACGTGCTCTCAGCAATATTAAGCTCACTGTTCTTGGGATAAATATATCATTTTGTTCACAGTGCTGCAATATAAATAGCTACTTTATAAGGGGAAAGGTCAAACTTTATCTGAGTCCTTTTATTGATTTAATAGTGATCGACTTTAGAACTGAAACTGCTGCAGAGTACTGTGCATTCATGACATGACTGAACCTTTACTTCACTGAAAATAAACTCTATTCATCTGTAACACTAACAGACGCCTCACATAGTTCATACTTTGAAGACGCCCAATTACATTCTGTTCTCTCTGTCATTATTTGTCCTACAACGCCTTGGAGAGAACACCAAACACAACAAACAAAGGTGCGTTCACCATCAGATATGTCTGTGAAAAGGTAGCACCTGCGTTCTCACACTCTTTTTACTGCTAATTTAGTCAAACAAGCACTTTATGAGTTCAGTTTCTCTGTTTCTGCAAGTCTGCACATTCCTGTCCAACAGTCTGATGGGATCTGCTGCACCTGCTGCATTTGCATGTGAATGACGGGTTTCTAAAGCACATAAAGAGAAGGTTTCACATTACCGTTGAGGAAAAGCGTGAAAAAACACAACAGATGCACATGGGTCCAGGACTCAGAGACACTATACTGTAAAATGGAATCTTAATGAAATATCAGCCTAAGCTAATACAGCACGGGTGTCAAACTCAAGGCCCGGGGGCCAAATGTGGCCCACTGTGCAGTTTTACCCGGCCCGCAAGATCATTTCATATTTTAATAAGGAGTGGCTCACCTGAATGAGGTCTGCAGATTTCCTCCAGTATAAAAATGTAAATCTAACCTTGAAGAATTAAAAAAAAAAAAACATGGTTAAGTCATAAAAATCTTAAAAAGTAGAGAGTAGAAATAGTCAGGAATGAGGAAAATAAACTAATTTGTGTTTTCATTCCATATTTTCATTTTGCATCCCAAGATTACGACCTAAACTTAGGATTTTGATGTTTAATTTAAAATTTTGACCTTTTAAATGTACAATTTTGACCTTTTCTCTCATATTGTGACCTTTTAGTTCACAATTTTTCATTTCAAATCATATTATGACCTTTAAAACTCCCAACTTTGACTTTAAATCCCATGTGTTCACTTTTCAAAACTCCTGATCTGGAATTTCATCTCATATTTTGACCTTTAAGAGTCACAATTTAGAATTTGATCTTCTATTTTGACCTTTTAAACTCTTGATTTTATATTTTATCTCAGATCTTGACCTTTAAAATTATGTTTTTAAGTCTCTATCTCATATATTTGCCTTTTTAAAAATTTATTTTGATTTAATTTTGTATTTTGAGCTTTAGGACTTATAAAGTTGATTTTTTATCTCAGATTTTGAGTCTTTAACTCATTTATTTATTTAGCATTTATTTGACATGGACACGCAGTAACATTGATGCTGTGATATTTAATCAGTTTTACGTTTTTTTTTTTATAGATCTTAAAATCCTTTATCATCACTGTTTAATTTCCTCCAAAATTCATTACCTGTGAAAACACGGTTGACAGTTTTTGGTTAAATCTTGACCCTGTTAGGCCCTCAGGTTAAACCTAAATTCAGATTTTGGCCCCTGCTGTGATTGAGTTTGACACCCCTGTAAAACAGTATGTCCTTCAAATACAGTCATAGGTGGCTCTGGATGACACCCAGACGGTCTTCTTTTGTTTGAACTTTTAACTAGAGAAGATATTGTCCCAATAAAATCATCAAAAGCAATTTAGTGTTGGGAAATTCTGCAAGAAACGCACCAATTTTACCACACCGGTTAACTTTTGAATAACAAACAATGTATGGACTCTACCCTTTTTGCAGCAATAACAGCCTCCACTCTTCTAGGAAGGCTTTCCTCAAGATTCTGGAGTGTTTCTGTGGGAATTTGTGCCCATTTATTCTGTAGAGACGGGACAAGAAGGCCTGGCTCACAATCTCCATCCTAGTTCATCCCAAAGGTGCTTGATGGGGTTGAGGTCAGGGCTCTGTGTGGGCCAGTCAAGTTCTTCCACACCAAACTCATGTCTTTATAGCCCTTGCTTTGTGCACTGGGGCACAGTCATGTTGGAATAGAAAGGGCCTTCCCCAAACTATTAAAACAAAGGTGGAAACTAGCATTGTCCAGAATGTCTTGAAGCATTAAGATTACCTCTCACTTGAGATAAGGGCCCTAGCCCAGACCCTGAAAAGCAGCCCCATACCATCATCCCTCCTCTGCCAAACTTCACAGGTGGTACAGTACAGTCAGGCAGATAATGCTTTTCTGGCATCCATCTGACTGCCAAACAGAGACGCGTGATTCATCACTCCACAGAGCATGTTTCCACAGCTCCGCAGTGCAGCGTCAGCGTGCTTTGCACCACTCCTTCTGATGCTTGGCATTGAACTTGGCAATGTGAGGCTTGCATGCTGCTCAGCCATGGAAACCCATCCACAAAGCTCCTGCTGCAGAGTTTTAGTGCTTAGATTAATGCCAGTGGATGTTCAGAACTCTTCAGCTATGGAATCAGCAGAGAACACCATGCACCTTAGCAGTGCTTCACCCTTCTCTAGGAGTTTATGTGCCTTTCTGCTTCGTGGCTGAGTTGCTGTTGTTCCTAAATGCTTCCACTTTCCATAAAATCACCTACAGTTGACTGTGGAATATCTAGCAGGGATGAAATTTCACAAACTGTCTTATTTGGGGCTGTACTGTGTCAGCATTCTCTATTGCTCGAGTTGAGATGGACGAGGAACAAAGAAAGAGGAAGATGACAAGGCATCAGGAGTGTCTGACAGGAATATTTCACTGATTTTCTTTCACTTTTTTTCACCTAACAGAGGTTGTTAGCTTATTTTACAGCGTTGAAACAGTTGTGCATTAATATCTGAGTTTGAAATGTTACGCTCTGACACAGAGACACAACTATTTGGCTCACAGCTGTGGAAGACACACCACACTTTTGTTTCTGCAGTTTCAAAATAAAAGGGCCAGATGAAATAATGTTTACAAGAAGAACCTGGAATTCACAGGGCAGAGAATTCAACATGTATGAAGCAGTACGGACAGCAAGTGTGCAATGCTGCATGACACTGCATGATGTCTGACACATGCAGTTAGGACATGTGAGCTAGAAAAGTGCACCACTTTGTATGGAAAAAAAAAAATCACAAAATTCTGCAAAAACTGCTTGATCAGAGGAAAATAAGCAGCTATGCAATACTGACAAAATGCATCCCCAACATTCAAACGTTAACCTGATACAGTGACATGAATCAACCACCTCTGCTTACTTCCGCTGCATCAAAGGGAGATTTTCAAAGAACTAAAGCTCAAATTTTCAGAAATCAAAAGCAAAACTGTCCACATGTTTGGTATTGAGCAAAATAATGTTTTCGTGCTTGTTTTGACCTTTTAAACCTTTGTTTTCCTCTTAAATTTCCTCTGAAGTTTGCTGCAACTATGACAACGTCATCTTCTCTATCTACTTGTTGCAACACCTCTTTGAAAACAGGTGTCACCCTGCTCATATTTCCCTCTCTGTCACATTGAGACGAGCGAGGAACAAGGAAAGAGGAAGATGACAAGGCATCAGGAGTACAAGAGTATTAACTTTCTTTCACTCTCTGCACTCAGCAGAGCTTGTCAGCTTATTTTACAGAGTGGAAAGAGTTGTGCATTAATAACATTCAAACCTGTGTTTGAAATGTTGGAGTTGTGTAAACATGGAGAAAAAAAATCAGGTCAGTGCTGTCAAAGGAGTTTCTATCTTGTTCTCGTCCACATACAAAATTAAAGGACCTGATTTCCTGTTTTTTCTATTAAGGCAAGGTCCACCGGGGAGACTGGGCCCTTGAAAAACCCAGAAAAAGGGCCCTCCCCAGTTGGGGGTAATGCCGTGTTCCTTCTGTCATCTTAACTCATATTCCAACTTGCTTTTCTGACTTTCGACTGGAAGTGGCAAATGGAGCGTCTCCTAAATTCATATTTACAACTCGTGAACTCTTTCAGAGAGCACCCCAACTGCAACGACACAACATGGTGGCAGAAAGTATTAAGTGTAGTAAAAAATTTGATTTTGACCTGTTTTCAGAACCTTTCGCTGTTTCTCAGTGCATTTTTGGACGTTGTAGACACAGCACTACCCTGCAGTTGCATGTAGGGTGCAGCATTAGTCTTGTAATGCATGAAGTACAGCACACTCTGTTGTTTTAAAGGCTCATCTGCTAGCAACTGGTCAATGTTGCTAACAATGACTGGCCATTCTTGGCTAACGCAAGAATGGCATCCATTGTTTTTCCAACTCGTTGGGTTTTGTTAAAAGGAATGCAAACAACTGGGAAATCCAATTTTTTCAGACGAGCGTGACGTAATTCCCTGTTCCAACCTTCGGCTTCTGAGGTAAATGGAATGCAGCATTATTTATGATTGCAATTCATGAGCATTCAATCAGTAGCATTGTTGCTAGCGTCCCGGCTAACAGTTACTTCATTTTGGAGCTGAAGAGTGTGTAAAGCTATAATTGGGTTTTGGGGTTGACATTATTTCAAGCTCATTGACATTACTTCTTAACCAATTCCATCATTTTTCTACCCAATCTTGCCACTTCTTTTTGCTACTTTTTGCCCATTTTTGCCACTTGAACCCATTTTTATGCTTTCATGCAGTTTATTTGCTTTTTGCCAATTTTTGCACATTATTTTTGACAATTTTTAGCCAGGTTTTGCACCTTTTTGCCACTCTTCACCCATCGTTGCTGATTTTTGCCCTTTTTTTTGCCATTTTTACCACTTCTTTTTGCCACTTTTAACTTATTTTTGCTGCTTCTATTTGGCAGTTTTAATCCATTTCTGCACCTTTATGCCCATTTCTGCCATTTTATGCCCTTTTTGCAACTTTTTATGCCACATTTCACCCATTGCTCTGCTGCTTTTTTCTCCTTTTTGCCATTTTCATTAAAATTCTGACTCTTTTAGCACATATTTGCAAATTTTTGCAAATTGTGGTAAATTTTTGTTTACTTTTAGCCCATTTTTGTCACTCCTGTTTTGCCAGTTTTGAATCCAATTCTGTACCATTTTTTTTTTTTTACCATTCTTGCAATTTTTTGCCCTTTATTGCCATATTCAACTCATTTTTGATGCATTTTGAACATTTTTAATCCGATCTTGCCCCCCCCCTTTTTAAAACTTTTTTGCCTATTGTGACAATTTTTTTGCAACTTTCAGCCTATTTTTGTCACTTCTTTTTGCAGCTTTTAGCCAATTTTGCTGCTGTTTTTTGCCCTGTTTTGCCATTTTAGTCCCATTATACCACATTTTACACATTTTTGCAACTTTTAACACATATTCAGTTCTTTTCTATTGAAGCTGTTTGTTTCTTCTACTTTATTGTCTTGCATCCTGACATTTGTGCACATTTTAGCCTAACTATGAATGTAAAATTACTTTTCTATTTATTTATATAGTTCAGTGTGTCCATACACATGGTTGGTTATCACACACTTTGGAGTGGACCATGACTTTCCTGACCTCCATGTGCCCCCAGTTTGGGTGTGTCGCAGAAAGCTCTCCCCTTGTATTCCCCCACAGTGAGTGTGCCATGCTGCACAAAGCGACACCATGTCTGATGCTTGCATGCAGTTAGGGGCATATTTCCAGAGTCTTTGAGCACAAAATGATCTTAAAATATCAGGAAAAACTCTAAGATTTATATGAAAATAAAAATGCATTTATTAAAAATGGATGCATAGACAAAATGCATTTGCAAATAGAGCATCTAACAGTTCAATATGAACTTGTCTGAGCTGCATAAATCCACCTCTGCAGCACCGGGTCAGTGGCTGACTTTGAAAGAGTCATAGCTCATGTTTTCTGAAATAAAAAACAAAAACATTTCCACATGTTTGGTACTGGACAAAATATTATATCTGGGTGGGCTTGACTGTTTAACCTTTCGATTTCCTCTTAATTTTGATGCAGGTATGACAACATCCTTTTCTGTATCTGCTTATTGCAACACCTCACTGGAGATAAATCATGTTTACAGCCAGCAAAACATGTCAGCACCACTATGAAGGCTGAATCTTTACTTCAAATGATACCATCATATTAAATCAGCATTACAAAAATCTGACTTACATGCAATCATTGGCACAACCAGGGTCTAATTATCTGATTATCTAGGAGGTTTAACTGTGCCATAGTGTACCTTTTTAGTGAGATAAAGCTGGTATGTTTTGGACTTTATCATCAACAAAGCTATTAAACCAACATTGTTTTACAGCAGCCATGCAATCAAACTGATCTAGAGCTGAAGTATTCTGTTCCCTCTGAAGGTCAGCTTCCTGTAACTCTCATTTTCACTCTGACTCATACTTTAAAAAAGCACAAAACCTTTGATGTTTCCACTGGTTTACAGTTTGTCTAAAACAGTGTCAACAAAAATCCAGAAGACCCTCACAAACCACTGGAAGTTTCACACCTGAGAGGATGTGTATGTGTTTCTGTGTCTGTGATTGGTGTGTTGGTTGTGTGTAGGTGTTTCTAGTCAATGGCTCGCCGCATGGGGAGGAGGGAGTAAAAATATATGTCAGATGGAGGGAGAAATAACTGACTTTGGTAGACATATGGTGACAGAGGTACCTTTAGGAGCTTTGTATGTTTGATAAAAAAGTAAAAGTAAACTTGATGCTACTTTGAGTGAGTTCGGCTCATGTTTTAGTCTGATTTCAGTTTCTTTTAGTCTTTATCATTGCAGATGTAGGTTATCACAGTCTGGCTACCAACGTAAGCAGAAGTGGCAACCCAGAAGAGATCAACTACAACATGTGGGAACAGGTAATTTCTAAAACAAACAAAAAAATTATTTATCTATTTTTTGTTGTTGTTGTTGTTTTTGCAAATTTCACAGTTTTTTAAAAATGTTTTTTTAGTAATGTATAAATATTTTAGCTTGAAACTTTCAATGGTTTTTCTTCAGATTTTCGGCTTACAATGACAAAATGTAGTGTTTTTTTCCTTTTAATTTAGGACTTTTAAAACAAGAATTAAGATTTTTCTGTATAATATAGGACTTCTTAAATTCTATAATTTATTTATGTTTTCTTTTTTTTTTTTTTGCAAACTTCACAGCGTTTAAAAATCTTTCTTTCACATTTATGACCTTATAAACTTAATAATTTAATGTTTTTTCCAGTAAATGTACAACTTTTTAAAACTAACTTTTGTACATTTATGTCTTTTTAAATCTTAAAAAATGATCTTTATTTGTTGTTGATTTACAACTTTTTGAACCTAAGGTTTATTCTTTTTAACTGTTTGCCTTTTTAAATCTCAGGAACTGAGAACTTTTTTAAATTAACTTTTTGAACTTGAACATTTTGACTATTTTCTTGTCAGTTAATGAATCACCTCTATTATTTTAGTGGCTCTTATATGTTGTTGTAATAAAGCATTAATCAAATGAATATAGATAATGTTTTCTTATAAGATTATTCATGTATTGCAGTGGTTCCCAACCTTTTCATTTCCTTGTAGCGCCCCCTACATGTAGACTAAGCTGAGCCCCCAAGACCCACATGAAAAAACAGTCATACCTTTCTGCTAAAAATAAACATCAAATATACCTAATTGTTTCATTGATAAACCCT
Organism: Cheilinus undulatus; assembly: GCF_018320785.1. Taxonomy (NCBI): domain Eukaryota; kingdom Metazoa; phylum Chordata; class Actinopteri; order Labriformes; family Labridae; genus Cheilinus; species Cheilinus undulatus. The sequence goes on from NC_054872.1 coordinate 48,028,692, forward strand.
TAGAGAATAGGTCTATGCATGTTATTTTTACCGGATGACCTTCATATAAAACATTTAATATCCAATTGTGACAACCTCAGTGCAGGCAGAGTCATGTGACCCTCCTGAGATCTTTGGCAGCCCCCTAGGGGGTCCTGAACCCCAGTTTGGGGACCAATGCTATAGAAACATCCATATTAATGTTAATTTGTGTCATTACAAGCTAAAACTCCTGACAGCAGCTTGTGAGAGAAGTGAGAGAAGCCTCTCTGCCATGCTCTGACAGGCTGAGAGTTATATGACTCAAATATGAGTCCCTGAAGTCGAAACCAAACATGAATGCTCCTCTTCTTCATATGAATAAAGGTCATGTGTGTGTGTATGTGTATATATATATATATATATATATATATATATATATATATATATATATATATATATATATATATATATATATATTTATATCTTCTTTAAATAAGGAAATAATTTTGATAAAACTGCTGCTGGGAAAAAAACCTATCAGCTGGAAGGTTTGTAATGGAATCTGGCCAATCCACGGCATTGCAAGTTTATTTTATCTTGGGCATCTGACCAAAAATTCATTGAGAATTTCCACTGAAGTCAAGGCAATGGAACTGAAAGTGCTAAAATGCTGACACGTTTCCAGGTTTTGGGATTGCATGACTGCACAGCTCTGTTATTTTGACATTTAGGTGGTAGGTGGTGGGAATAATTCCGCTTCTGACAAAGTTCTGTGTTACTGATACAGCCGTTTGCACCTGTTTGTTTGTGTTTGTGTGATCGGTTACAACTGTGGTGGGAACGTCGCTCACAGGAATGTTCACACGGCAGAGCCCGCATGGTTCCCACAGTCAGCACCATGTGGGTTAGGTATCAATCCGGTTTAATGGAAGTGACTCAAATATTGGCTACAGTATCTGCTCAATAGGCGGCTGCCTATTGGTTTGACGCCAAAAAAAATTCTAACAAAAGCTTTCTCAGTGGTTTACAGTAGTATCAGATGTACCTAAAAACATGATAAAAGTTTACCAAAGTTTGACCACTAGAAAGGTGTAATTTTCAAGATGGCAGCCGTCAGGTCCTTAAAATGACCATTACTCCTTTGTATTCCTACTAGACCAGCAATACTGGTGCCTGATTCATGTTTTGGCCATGTAATATTCTAATTAGCATATTTGCATGATAGATAAGTGATTACAAGTAGAATTATATATTGAAGCAATTGGTTACAAGCATATGTATGTGAAAAATAAGTACAGTTTCCCTTAAGTAACTGCATATTTCACCTTTCTCAGATGAAGAGAGCAGCTGCTAAAATGCCATTACAAAGCAGCAAACAGGTATTTGAAGCTGATGGTGGATGGTTGGTGGGTGACCTCCTGATGACAAGGCATCAGGAGTGCAAGAGTATTAACTTTCTTTCACTCTCTGCACTCAGCAGAGCTTGTCAGCTTATTTCACAGAGTGGAAAGAGTTGTGCATTAATAACATTCAAACCTGTGTTTGAAATGTTGGAGTTGTGTAAACATGGAGAAAAAAAATCAGGTCAGTGCTGTCAAAGGAGTTTCTATCTTGTTCTCGTCCACATACAAAATTAAAGGACCTGATTTCCTGTTTTTTCTATTAAGGCAAGGTCCACCGGGGAGACTGGGCCCTTGAAAAACCCAGAAAAAGGGCCCTCCCCAGTTGGGGGTAATGCCGTGTTCCTTCTGTCATCTTAACTCATATTCCAACTTGCTTTTCTGACTTTCGACTGGAAGTGGCAAATGGAGCGTCTCCTAAATTCATATTTACAACTCGTGAACTCTTTCAGAGAGCACCCCAACTGCAACGACACAACATGGTGGCAGAAAGTATTAAGTGTAGTAAAAAATTTGATTTTGACCTGTTTTCAGAACCTTTCGCTGTTTCTCAGTGCATTTTTGGACGTTGTAGACACAGCACTACCCTGCAGTTGCATGTAGGGTGCAGCATTAGTCTTGTAATGCATGAAGTACAGCACACTCTGTTGTTTTAAAGGCTCATCTGCTAGCAACTGGTCAATGTTGCTAACAATGACTGGCCATTCTTGGCTAACGCAAGAATGGCATCCATTGTTTTTCCAACTCGTTGGGTTTTGTTAAAAGGAATGCAAACAACTGGGAAATCCAATTTTTTCAGACGAACGTGACGTAATTCCTGTTCCAACTTCTGAGGTAAATGGAATGCAGCATTATTTATGATTGCAATTCATGAGCATTCAATCAGTAGCATTGTTGCTAGCGTCCCGGCTAACAGTTACTTCATTTTGGAGCTGAAGAGTGTGTAAAGCTATAATTGGGTTTTGGGGTTGACATTATTTCAAGCTCATTGACATTACTTCTTAACCAATTCCATCATTTTTCTACCCAATCTTGCCACTTCTTTTTGCTACTTTTTGCCCATTTTTGCCACTTGAACCCATTTTTATGCTTTCATGCAGTTTATTTGCTTTTTGCCAATTTTTGCACATTATTTTTGACAATTTTTAGCCAGGTTTTGCACCTTTTTGCCACTCTTCACCCATCGTTGCTGATTTTTGCCCTTTTTTTTTTGCCATTTTTACCACTTCTTTTTGCCACTTTTAACTTATTTTTGCTGCTTCTATTTGGCAGTTTTAATCCATTTCTGCACCTTTATGCCCATTTCTGCCATTTTATGCCCTTTTTGCAACTTTTTATGCCACATTTCACCCATTGCTCTGCTGCTTTTTTCTCCTTTTTGCCATTTTCATTAAAATTCTGACTCTTTTAGCACATATTTGCAAATTTTTGCAAATTGTGGTAAATTTTTGTTTACTTTTAGCCCATTTTTGTCACTCCTGTTTTGCCAGTTTTGAATCCAATTCTGTACCATTTTTTTTTTTTACCATTCTTGCAATTTTTTGCCCTTTATTGCCATATTCAACTCATTTTTGATGCATTTTGAACATTTTTAATCCGATCTTGCCCCCCCCCTTTTTAAAACTTTTTTGCCTATTGTGACAATTTTTTTGCAACTTTCAGCCTATTTTTGTCACTTCTTTTTGCAGCTTTTAGCCAATTTTGCTGCTGTTTTTTGCCCTGTTTTGCCATTTTAGTCCCATTATACCACATTTTACACATTTTTGCAACTTTTAACACATATTCAGTTCTTTTCTATTGAAGCTGTTTGTTTCTTCTACTTTATTGTCTTGCATCCTGACATTTGTGCACATTTTAGCCTAACTATGAATGTAAAATTACTTTTCTATTGATTTATATAGTTCAGTGTGTCCATACACATGGTTGGTTATCACACACTTTGGAGTGGACCATGACTTTCCTGACCTCCATGTGCCCCCAGTTTGGGTGTGTCGCAGAAAGCTCTCCCCTTGTATTCCCCCACAGTGAGTGTGCCATGCTGCACAAAGCGACACCATGTCTGATGCTTGCATGCAGTTAGGGGCATATTTCCAGAGTCTTTGAGCACAAAATGATCTTAAAATATCAGGAAAAACTCTAAGATTTATATGAAAATAAAAATGCATTTATTAAAAATGGATGCATAGACAAAATGCATTTGCAAATAGAGCATCTAACAGTTCAATATGAACTTGTCTGAGCTGCATAAATCCACCTCTGCAGCACCGGGTCAGTGGCTGACTTTGAAAGAGTCATAGCTCATGTTTTCTGAAATAAAAAACAAAAACATTTCCACATGTTTGGTACTGGACAAAATATTATATCTGGGTGGGCTTGACTGTTTAACCTTTCGATTTCCTCTTAATTTTGATGCAGGTATGACAACATCCTTTTCTGTATCTGCTTATTGCAACACCTCACTGGAGATAAATCATGTTTACAGCCAGCAAAACATGTCAGCACCACTATGAAGGCTGAATCTTTACTTCAAATGATACCATCATATTAAATCAGCATTACAAAAATCTGACTTACATGCAATCATTGGCACAACCAGGGTCTAATTATCTGATTATCTAGGAGGTTTAACTGTGCCATAGTGTACCTTTTTAGTGAGATAAAGCTGGTATGTTTTGGACTTTATCATCAACAAAGCTATTAAACCAACATTGTTTTACAGCAGCCATACAATCAAACTGATCTAGAGCTGAAGTATTCTGTTCCCTCTGAAGGTCAGCTTCCTGTAACTCTCATTTTCACTCTGACTCATACTTTAAAAAAGCACAAAACCTTTGATGTTTCCACTGGTTTACAGTTTGTCTAAAACAGTGTCAACAAAAATCCAGAAGACCCTCACAAACCACTGGAAGTTTCACACCTGAGAGGATGTGTATGTGTTTCTGTGTCTGTGATTGGTGTGTTGGTTGTGTGTAGGTGTTTCTAGTCAATGGCTCGCCGCATGGGGAGGAGGGAGTAAAAATATATGTCAGATGGAGGGAGAAATAACTGACTTTGGTAGACATATGGTGACAGAGGTACCTTTAGGAGCTTTGTATGTTTGATAAAAAAGTAAAAGTAAACTTGATGCTACTTTGAGTGAGTTCGGCTCATGTTTTAGTCTGATTTCAGTTTCTTTTAGTCTTTATCATTGCAGATGTAGGTTATCACAGTCTGGCTACCAACGTAAGCAGAAGTGGCAACCCAGAAGAGATCAACTACAACATGTGGGAACAGGTAATTTCTAAAACAAACAAAAAAATTATTTATCTATGTTTTGTTGTTGTTGTTTTTGCAAATTTCACAGTTTTTTAAAAATGTTTTTTTAGTAATGTATAAATATTTTAGCTTGAAACTTTCAATGGTTTTTCTTCAGATTTTCGGCTTACAATGACAAAATGTAGTGTTTTTTTCCTTTTAATTTAGGACTTTTAAAACAAGAATTAAGATTTTTCTGTATAATATAGGACTTCTTAAATTCTATAATTTATTTATGTTTTCTTTTTTTTTTTTTTGCAAACTTCACAGCGTTTAAAAATCTTTCTTTCACATTTATGACCTTATAAACTTAATAATTTAATGTTTTTTCCAGTAAATGTACAACTTTTTAAAACTAACTTTTGTACATTTATGTCTTTTTAAATCTTAAAAAATGATCTTTATTTGTTGTTGATTTACAACTTTTTGAACCTAAGGTTTATTCTTTTTAACTGTTTGCCTTTTTAAATCTCAGGAACTGAGAACTTTTTTAAATTAACTTTTTGAACTTGAACATTTTGACTATTTTCTTGTCAGTTAATGAATCACCTCTATTATTTTAGTGGCTCTTATATGTTGTTGTAATAAAGCATTAATCAAATGAATATAGATAATGTTTTCTTATAAGATTATTCATGTATTGCAGTGGTTCCCAACCTTTTCATTTCCTTGTAGCGCCCCCTACATGTAGACTAAGCTGAGCCCCCAAGACCCACATGAAAAAAACAGTCATACCTTTCTGCTAAAAATAAACATCAAATATACCTAATTGTTTCATTGATAAACCCTTAGAGAATAGGTCTATGCATGTTATTTTTACCGGATGACCTTCATATAAAACATTTAATATCCAATTGTGACAACCTCAGTGCAGGCAGAGTCATGTGACCCTCCTGAGATCTTTGGCAGCCCCCTAGGGGGTCCTGAACCCCAGTTTGGGGACCAATGCTATAGAAACATCCATATTAATGTTAATTTGTGTCATTACAAGCTAAAACTCCTGACAGCAGCTTGTGAGAGAAGTGAGAGAAGCCTCTCTGCCATGCTCTGACAGGCTGAGAGTTATATGACTCAAATATGAGTCCCTGAAGTCGAAACCAAACATGAATGCTCCTCTTCTTCATATGAATAAAGGTCATGTGTGTGTGTATGTGTATATATATATATATATATATATATATATATTTATATCTTCTTTAAATAAGGAAATAATTTTGATAAAACTGCTGCTGGGAAAAAAACCTATCAGCTGGAAGGTTTGTAATGGAATCTGGCCAATCCACGGCATTGCAAGTTTATTTTATCTTGGGCATCTGACCAAAAATTCATTGAGAATTTCCACTGAAGTCAAGGCAATGGAACTGAAAGTGCTAAAATGCTGACACGTTTCCAGGTTTTGGGATTGCATGACTGCACAGCTCTGTTATTTTGACATTTAGGTGGTAGGTGGTGGGAATAATTCCGCTTCTGACAAAGTTCTGTGTTACTGATACAGCCGTTTGCACCTGTTTGTTTGTGTTTGTGTGATCGGTTACAACTGTGGTGGGAACGCTCACAGGAATGTTCACACGGCAGAGCCGCATGGTTCCCACAGTCAGCACCATGTGGGTTAGGTATCAATCCGGTTTAATGGAAGTGACTCAAATATTGGCTACAGTATCTGCTCAATAGGCGGCTGCCTATTGGTTTGACGCCAAAAAAAATTCTAACAAAAGCTTTCTCAGTGGTTTACAGTAGTATCAGATGTACCTAAAAACATGATAAAAGTTTACCAAAGTTTGACCACTAGAAAGGTGTAATTTTCAAGATGGCAGCCGTCAGGTCCTTAAAAGGACCATTACTCCTTTGTATTCCTACTAGACCAGCAATACTGGTGCCTGATTCATGTTTTGGCCATGTAATATTCTAATTAGCATATTTGCATGATAGATAAGTGATTACAAGTAGAATTATATATTGAAGCAATTGGTTACAAGCATATGTATGTGAAAAATAAGTACAGTTTCCCTTAAGTAACTGCATATTTCACCTTTCTCAGATGAAGAGAGCAGCTGCTAAAATGCCATTACAAAGCAGCAAACAGGTATTTGAAGCTGATGGTGCCTCTGGAGTCCCACCAACCTCAAGGTGTAGGATCCTCCAGAGGCTTGCAGTCGTGTATAAACCTACTATTCAGCCACCCCTAACCAATGCTCACAAACAGAAACGGTTGCAGTGGGCCCAGAAATACATGAAGACTCATTTTCAAACAGTCTTGTTGACTGATGAGTGCCGTGCAACCCTGGATGGTCCAGACGGAGGAGTAGTGGATGGTTGGTGGATGACCACCCTGTCCCAACAAGGCTGTGAAGTCAGCAAGGAGGGGGCGGAGTCATGTTCTAGGCTGGATTCATTAGGAGAGAGCTGGTAGGCCCCTTTAGGGTCCCTGAAGGTGTGAAAACGTGCTCAGCAAAGCATATAGAGTTTCTGACTGACCACTTTCTTCCATGGTACAAAAAGAAGAACTGTGCCTTCTGTAGCAAAATGATCTTCATACATGACAATGCACCATCTCATGCTGCGAAGAATCCCTACATTGGCTGCTATGGGCATAAAAGGAGAGAAACTCATGGTGTGGCTCCCGTCCTCCCCTGACCTCAACCCTGTTGAGAACCTCTGGAGCATCCTCAAGCTAAAGATCTATGAGGGTAGGAGGCAGTTCACATCAAAACAGCAGCTCTGGGAGGATATTCTGACATCCTGCAAAGAAATTCAAGCAGAAACTCTCCAAGACCTCACAAGTTCAATGGATGCAAGAATAGTGAAGGTGATATCAAAGAAGGGCTCCTATGTTAACATGGAACTTGGCCTGTTAAGATGTTTTGATTGAAACAGCTTTGATTTCAATAAATATGTCCTCCTAAAGCTGCAAATTCAATGAATGACCATTTTCCAATTTTTACAACCTATAAAATCTTTTAAAACTCTGTCGTGCTTAATAATGTGGAACAGTGCATTTTGAGGTTTTTATTTTTAAAAAAATAATGGTTATCATTATGAAGTTTGTTCAAAAACATTTGAATTATGCTCTAACAGCTGATGACCTGAAAAATATTCTCAAGTCATTTGCATTAATATTTAGGAAAAGAAAAGAAAAATGTCATTCGCTTCATAATGTGGAAAACGGTGTAAAATTAGTCAAAACAGGGCTGCCATGTGAAGGCTCAGTACCGCTAACCCCTTTTATTTTTTTGTGTTTTATTTATTTTTTATATGTTTTTTATAATGCTTTTTTTGCCTTTTTTTTTTTTGTTTTTTTTTTTTGATATTTTTTAAAATACTTCTCTTATTTATACATATCTTTTTCTATTTTCTTCAGGTGTTTCCTCTTATTCTGTTTTTTTTTTTATACTATTTTGCGCTGTGACCCTCACTAGATTTAACATTAGTCATCACTCTCTTCCTCCCATAGAGGTTGATTATAGTGATTCTCACAATTCCCAACTTGACATGGTCCACAGGCAGGCATGCATGGTAGTCCATATGCCCTGCAACTGCACCGTTGTGTTCTGCAGGCAGTTGTGCAATTACAGTGGATCATCTGCAGGAGGCTTTCTGGGGCAGCAGTCTTACTGGTCATAACTGGCAGGAACCAGTTGTCCACTAATCCATCCCCAATCCACTGTCATGTCACCTTCCTTTCCAGTCCACACCATGATCTGGATGTAAACTCTTTGGCAGTGGTATTTGGTTGAGGACTCAGTTGGAGGCAGACATTCTGGGGTAACAAATGATTTGGCTGTAAAGATTTTCTTGCTAGAAAGGCTGTAGCACAAAGAGGCAAGTGAATCAGTACTCTTTCCACCAAACAACACTGCCATTGCCTTGGTCTCATGGTTCTCTATGACATTCCTTGCTTGATGTGGGAGCAGAAACACATTTGCACAGGACTGGATGGTTGATTCACCATTCACAAGTTTCTGGGATGCTGTCTGTAAGTAGTCAAGGATGAAGTTTGTCTGAGTAAAATGGTACACACTGTGCTGCCAACAACATTTCAATGAGGCAAGCAATTTCAAAAGCATTCTCTTTCACCATCTTCTGAATTGCTGAAAATTGTGAATTTAGTTTTGTTGGGTTTAGTATGTCACCTTTATACTCAAAAACATCTATGGAGGATGCATTACATATGTATCACCTTATTCAAATTGAAATGAGTGACCATTTTAGAGGGTTCATACACAGGCCTTTGTTTGGGCTAACTCAGAGCTGTTTAAGATCAAAAGTTATACAACTCCAATTTAAGTTACTTTTGGGTACAATAACTTTTACATTGAAAGTCAAGTCTGTGTTTTGGCAAAAAAAAAAAGGGGGTATGTGTCCAAAAACACGTACTGAGTAGGAGTTGCATGACACGGCTAAATCGTTTACATCTCTGGTTCACCCCAAACAAAGATAAAACCTTACAGTAATCTCACAACATCATGTATTCCACAAGTATGTAATCATGTCAGTGCAATTTAGACAAGTCCAATGGATTCATAGACCTGGCTAGGTCAAATAATAAAGGAGTTAGAATATTTTAAGGGCTCCCGCATCAAGCAATTTTAAAGACTTCATGCCCATCTTGGACACCATCCTGAAAATAACACCTTTCTAGTGGTCAAACTTTGGTAAACTTTTAGTATGCCATTAAGGACACCTAATACTACAAAAAACAGCTGAGAAACCTTTTGTTAGAATTTTTTTAGTTTTTTTTTCATATTGTTAGGAATAAGCATGATAGAGTCCCTCTTCCTTTCCTTTCTTTTCTTTGTAAATTGTTTTGGACTGGTTTTCATGTGGGAAGTAAACATTGGGTTAAGCTGTGTTGAAATGTCCGACCGTCTTGAATGTACCATGACAGCAGTGCGCGCGAAGCTGCGACTGTGTCACCATTAAATGACGTCAGAAGACTCAGGTAGTGGGGAACGCTGCCACGGAGAAGAAGAAGACGCCAACTTGGACTCTACAGCAACCAAATTCCCACGGACTTGAATGAAACTAGTATTTGTTTTTGAGTTGTTATCCAACCAAACTAAAACTGAACTGGAAGCAAGCTTGGGCTCGCCGATTCACACCACGCTGGCAGGACAAACTAGGCCGGAGGCCCTGACTACGGCAGCGTGCAGGTGAGCTTACCCAGCTTGTGTTTCCATACTGAAAACCAGTCCTGTTTTCCCTCTTCTCTTCTTTAATACACTGGATGTTAGGGCTAGAGTTTTGACAGGGTTTACTTACCCGGGGTTTAGCCCGTAACAATATATGCAGCAGCCTACAAGTGGATTGAGGATTTCAGTAATTCATCAGAAACAAAAACTGATAGAAAAGGCACAGGTTCTGCTTTAGGTTTGTGATTCTCAAAAGGAATATTGATTATAAATTAAGTGATGAAAACAAACAGTAAATAAAGCCAAGGTAGATTTTTAACCTTACAGTGCAGCCTGTTAGAGACAGCACTGTCTTTTCTTGACTCCAGCTCAACACCCTACCCCAGACACTCACGCTTAATCCTAACCCTTCTGGCTCCATGGCATTTTTTAAAAATCTTCTATTATTTTAATGTGTTTGTCCTTTTGGTGTCTTGATTTTGCCCGGTACCATGTTTCTTGATTCTCTTGATGCTACAAACGCCTTGTTTTGGCTCCATAGATACGGTGACCACACATCCTGATTCAACCCTTCAAGCCCTAAGCTACTCTAACTGTTTTGTCTCGTCTGGACTAATTGTCTTAACCCTTGTATTGTGTTAGAAAGCTGCTCACATCTTTAGTGTTAGTGGGTCAAATTTGACCCGTGATTTAACTCAGCTTGAAAATACTTAAAAAACAATAGTTGTCATCCAATATTGTTTTTCACTCCATAACTAACTTAGTACGTATTCATATGCGTGTAAAAACTGTTTTAAATCTTACTTTTAGACCTTTTCTCTTACAATATACCAGTCGTTTTCAATTAAAAAACTGTTTAAATTGACTTATTTTATTTCCTACAGTGAAGATAATGGGTAAGTATATTATCCAAGTCTAATAGACTAATATTAGAGCATACCTACCAAAATAATTGCTTGTGACATCTGTGGTGTTGCGGATCAAAACTGACCTGTATAGATTTATGGTTAGGAAACAGGCAAAAAGTTGTTTCCTTTTTATAAAACCAACTTTATTTTACTCAGAATAGCAGGAGCAAACTGAAAATTAAACCAAAAATTGAACATAAAACAACAATATGGTGTCAGGGCAGGTGTGTGTGAAGGTGTGTGTGTCTGTATGAAGGTATGTGTGTTTATATGAAGGTGTGTGTGTCTTTATGAATGTGTGTGTCTATATGGATGTGTGCATGTCTCTATGAAGGTGTGCGTGTCTGTATGAAGGTGTGTCGGGGTGTGTGTGTGTGTGTTTGTGTGGTGAGGCAAATTGAGCCATATTTGACCCACAGAGCAACCCACAGCTTTTAAGTGATGCATGCAACAGCCAGTATTCTCTGTCGGGTCATATTTGACCCTTAACACAACAAATGTCACTTTTTTTATTTTTTTGAGACCTTCATAATTTACTAAAATGGTGAAAATTTCTCTTGTTGTGTTAAAATGGTTGTGTCTGAGGATTAGATGAAGCCTTGATCCAGTACAAAAAAGCAAATGATACTTTTTACATACCTGAACTTAAAAACAAGTCAAATTTGACCCAAACACAATATAAGGGTTAAAAAGCTTGTAAAACATCAACCTTATGGTGCAGAGAATGGGGAGAGATTTGTCTCAAAATTTTGAAATATATATCCATGATTTACACATGTTTTTTAGATGCACAAATATATCCAGGAATTACAAATGGTAAGTCATTTATCATGACTTATGCAGATCTTCAATTCTGCTTGTGAATTGTCAAAAGAGTGTTTGTGGATGAACCCGCACACACATTTATTTTTGAGACAAACGTCATGCAGTTTTGAAGAGATTCACACACACAAGTGGAGCATACGGCACGGGGCACGTGAGTGAAGACCGCAGCATTATGGCTTGAGGCAACTGATTTTTTCACACCTAGAAAGAGTCATTTATATACCTGAGAGGAAATTATACTTTGATGTGGAGATGAAAGAAAGGAGCACAAAATTAAGAACATTCTACTGAACCTGAAGCAGCCAAGCAAATTAAGCCTTGGAACTGAGAGCCAAGCTAGCTCAAGCTAGTGGCAAGCTAACTAACTTAGCAACTCTTTTTTTCACTCTTTGAACTGAACCCGAGCTGACTTTCTTATGTATCGGAGCAGGGGAAGAGCAAGAGGACGCGGAAAAATAAAAGCTAGACCCGGTAGAGTAGGCAGGAATCTCCTCTGTTTTGTACCAGCTGCAGGCGGTGCAAGAGTGACTGGTCTAGGCCAATATATAGTGAGTTACAGTAATCCGGTCGTGTGTCAAGAAAAGCATGGATTACAGTCTCAAAATCTCTGTATGGCAGGTATCCCTTTACTTCTGATAAAATCCTCAAATGGTAAAAACAGTTTTTAACAACTGAGCTAACCTGGCGATCAAATTTCAGCCTGTCATCAAATATTACACCAAGATTCTTTACTGATAACCGGACGTTTGGAGTAAGGGGGCCCAGAAAACCAGCTGGAAAATCTGCTGGACCACATCCAAACATTATGATTTCTTTCTTGTTTTCATTTAAGTGCAAGAAGTTTGCGGCCATCCAGGACTTTACATCATTTAGGCAGTCGAGCAATGTTCTTACAGAATCATTGGATTTTGAAGTTCAAGGCAGGTAAATCTGAACATCACCAGCATAACAGTGAAAAGAAATATCATATTTTTTGAAAATTGACCCCAATGGCAGCATATAGAGCAAGAAGAGAATCGGCCCGAGGATGGAGCCTTGGGGGACCCCAGAGGTAAGAGGAGCTAAGGATGAGGTGAATTCACCTAGATGCACAGAGAAACTCCGATCAGAAAGGTAGGAGTGGAACCATGAGAGAGCAGAGCCTGTAATGCCCACCCACTGCTCCAGTCGTGCCAAGAGGATCCTATAATCAACAGTGTCAAAAGCAGCTATTAAGTCAAGAAGCACCAGCATGGCAGGGTTTCCTGAGTCAGCACTTACCAGCAGATGATTAAAAACACGTAATAATGCTGTTTCAGTGCTATGACGTGGTTTAAAGCCAGATTGGAATTTCTCGAAGATATCATTTGCCACCAAGAAAGACTGAAGCTGAATAAAAACCACTTTCTCTAAAATTTTTGACAAAAATGGTAGCTTAGAGATTTGCCTGAGATGAACTGTTTTCAATATTATTTTAACCCCTTGTTCTCCTGTACTAGCAGACACACAGAGCTCTGTCTGTCCAAATCTCCTTGTGACTTTAAACTTGTTTTAATTTGTGCTTCTTGGGAAAACTTGGTATTTAGTTTGTACTGTGACTGGGATTAATAATGCTAAGGAAGTTACAAGTACAGAAGGACAAACATGTACCAGTAAAAAGTCATTTTTATATTTATCTCCCAATTTAACGTGAAAGTTAGACACCTGGGCGTGACTCTCTACTATATCCTGCTCTCAGCATTGCAGCTGCAATAGCCCTAACAACACCTTTCTAGACAGCAGCTATTTTCTGCACTCAAGATTGTAAGATATGATCGAGAACACTATCCTATCACAATTCATGTCTACACCAGAATATTGCAAAGTTTATAATGCATGAACTTTTTTTAAGATAATAACACCCCTGCGCATCAGACTTAAGGAGAGGCACCTGGATGTATGCTGTAAGGTGGCCATTGATGGTCCAAACCAGGAAGACTTTGAATAAAAAGACTGCATCAGGAGGATCTACAAAATGTAACCAAGGAGGGCCAAATGTTCTGCCACTGGCTGTGCCTTGTGCAAGTAAATGGTGGTTAAGCTGCCATGTAACCAAACTAAAATGTTAAACAAAGCACATACAAATGAATGAATATGCTCTAAAATAATACTTGTCATTTATTAAATTCACGTAATTACAACAACAATTACAATAGACCGCTGGTAAAACACTTGTTTGAGCCAGTTGAAGACACGGTACATGTGAAAATGTGAGCCCACGATCAGGTACCACCACCTCATTTTAAGCCAGGTAAAACTCTGACATAGATCCTTAATCTGGAACAACAAAGACATAAGATATAAAAATAAGACACTCTATTTTAACAAGTGGACAGAGAACAATATTTTGTGTTTTATGCAATTCTTAAATGAAAACAGACTTCTGCTAAACTACACAGAATTTCTTATGAAATATAAATTCCTGTTACCCCCAAAAAGTTTGCAATTGTTTTGATGCAATTCCTAAAGGACTATTGAATTTACTGCGGGGGAACGGTGAGGAGAACGTACAATATTCATCAGAGCTAATTGTAGGTGGTGTACAGCTAACAAGCAAAAAATGTGCTAATAAACATATTAGGAAACTTTACTATCAAACCTCAACTCCTCAATCAAAATCCATTTGGAATTCAAAATTTGAAAACATTAAATGGAAGTCTGCGTGGACTTTTAATCAGAAATACTTTGTTACAAATAAAATGAAGGAAGTGGCCTTTAAAATAATACATTTGATTTATCCAACTAGTCAAGTTGTTGCAAGATTTGGAGCGGTGGAGAGAAGAGCCTGAAACTGTTAGCCACTTATTCTTTGAATGTCTTCATAGTCGCTTATTTTGGTTAGATGTAGAGCAATTCTACAATGTACAGACTGGCTCCAATGTTCCAGTTATATCTTGAACTTTTTATATTGTATGGGAAAAATTATATTCATAAGTGCAAGTGGAGTCAAAAGCCACCAAAAATACAACAATTTATAAAGGAAATAGAATATCATATGACCTCTTTACATGGAGTAAAAGACAAAAAAAGCAATGAAAATTTTGGACATCTCTCAATCCTGTAATATGCTTATTTAATTTCAAGGTACCCCAAGTGGTTTTTTTTACAATTGTATATAATGTATATACCAGGGGTAATCAATTACAATTCAAAAAGGTCCAGAGAAAATATATTAAACCAAAGGTCTGGAACATCATAATGTCTAACTTGAGTTAGTGTGATATGTGGATCTGGGTGCAATTTCAGGGACTTGTTGTGCTGATAAAATATGAAAATTTTCTTTGTCTACAGCTCACCTGTTTCTCCGTCTGTGAATCTCTCCCTTAGGGCCCTATGAAATCAGTTTTATTTTTGCCAAAATCTGTTTTAATATTTTGGACTTCCGCTTTTTAACCTTTCTACTAATTTTACCATAAAAAAGAGTGTCCTGTTTATGTAAATGAAAATGTTCACCAATTAAATAGAAACAACCTTAAATTTATTGAAAAAGGGCCACAGTTGGCCCATGAGCCACAGTTTTGATAACCCTGACATTAAATAACTATAACCAGTGTAACCGTCAGATATTTCCAACATAAGACACATCCACGTGTATAATCACATCCTAACTGATGTTTCTAATGTAAATGAAGAAATCCTTCTGTTCTCTCAAACACAGAGTGATAGTGACTTAATAAGATGGCAACATGAAAGTTAAAGGGATACTTCAACATTTTGGCAAATTTGCCCAGTGCCATAATTCTTATAGTTACCCACGCTGATGAAATCAGCAGGGGTTATGTAAAGGGTCCGGTATCTTTCTTTGTATGTGTACTAGATAACTCGAGAACGGAAAGTCGGATCTTCACCAAACTTTCAGGGAATATTGGGATAGTGACAGGAAAGAATCTATTAGATTCTGGGTCTGGGTCTGCCGCCTCAGACGGCCATTCTAGTCTTAGTAATAGGTTTGTTTCCTTTAGTTGTTGGTGCAAGCTGTTTCTAGATCTGGGGGGACCGATAAACCAGCTGCACAGCTAGCACTATGGAAGCAGATGGAATTTTTTGCTTTCCCTCATCAAACTCATCAAATTCACAATCCAACAACTCCGAAACGCTCTCATGGACAAGTTGTGACTGCACATTCACGATACAAATATACAAATAAGCTTGCTTTTCCTGCTCTCCATGGTAGTTGTTTTAGGTGAGCTTTCCTTCGATGATCAGGCAATAATATCCCAAACGAGGCCTGTTGCGTCCTGCCTTTGCCTTAAACGGTCTGCAGCGTTACCTGTGTAGCCAGGTTAGTGCATCAGGTGATATCAGTGTTAACCAGGTGGAGGAGGAGCCTCTGAGATTCAGATTTAACTGATGAGATGAGAGCTGCAGCCTCAGCGAGCAGAGCAGCAACTATCAGCACCCGTCTTCAGGTGAGTTCATACTGTGTGGGATCCTGACAACATTTTTAAAAGCTGTAGAGATCTGAGAGACGCTCCTGCAGAGGAAAAAACAACTAACATTATTTTTATGTGCCTGGCGTTTGCATATCTGCTCCTACATGCTAGTGCTTCAATTCCTGCAACGCTTAATTCACAGCAGCTTTGCATTTGACATTCAAAGGCGTCTAATGAGCTCCCTGATCACGGAGGGAGTAAATGATTAACAGAGACTAATGAAGGAATGTGTCTCAGCATCAGTCAGCAAAGCCATGCAGCATATATCTGCTCTCAGATATCACTTTTGGAGTTATTCATTCACACTCAGGTAGAGAGCAGCGCTGCACTATTGATGAGAGCACGTCTCTGTGGACGGATGAGAATCAGACAGGTTGAATAATGAAATTTTTATTTTATTTAACCTTTATTTAATCAGATAAAACCCATTGAGATCGATATCTCTTTTACAAGGGTGACCTGGCCAAGAGGTCAGCAGCACACGTCATTATAAATAATACATATTCAAGAGACAAATGATAAATAATATGTATGAGCTCACCATCAATAAGAAAACCCAAGTATTTGTAGTTCGAGACTAGTTCAATGGGTACACCTTGTGAGGTTAAGATTGACGGGGTGTTCCCTGGTAACTCACTAGAACTAGAAAACACCATGAGTTTGGTTTTGTCGGGATTCAAAACCAATTTAAGTTTTTGCAGTCGAGACTGAACACCATTAAAACTAGACTGTAAAAAGTCAAAAGCCTGCACAATTGAGGATGACCAACAATAAATGATGGTATCATCAGCATAAAAGTGATAAGAGGCATTTGACAATTTATCACACATGTTGTTAATATAAATAGAAAATAAAATAGGTCCTAAGACCGAACCTTGAGGTACACCTTTTGGAGACCTCCAGAAAAGACAAGGTGGAACCAGCCACCTGAACACACTGGGTCTCTCTCAGACAAATAATTGGCAAACCACGATGCTGCCTTTTATGATAAGCCAATCTGGTGAAGAATATTTATCAATAAATTGTGATCAACTGTGTCAATTACTCCAATCAAAGAGAGACAAATCATGGAAAAAAGCTTGCTCATGAAAACCTTTCAAATCTCTTTTGAGTAGAATTTGCAGCTTAGACTTTGAAAGTTTGGCATTTCTCACAGTTGCGATAGCACAATGATCGCTTAGATCATTAGCAAAGACACCAACATCAGTGTACTTACGGGGGACATAGAATTAAATCAATTAATGATGACCTCACTGGATGTCTCGCATTAGGACGCGTTAGACTGTTTATTAACTGGGTTAAATTAAAGGAGTCACAAACAGATTTCAAGCTGTTTGATGAGGAAGTTAACCAATCAGTGTTTAGGTCCCCAGCCAAGACAAGTTCACTTTATAGACTGATCCTGAGAAAAGTCAAGTTTTAGGGCAAGAAGCTCAAATTGCTTGCTGATGGACACTGATGATAGGATTGTAGCATGGAACTTATTCTTTACATAGATGGCTACACCACCACCTTTCCTGGGACGGTCCCAGTGAAAGACACAATAGCCTTTGATTAATATCTCCTTATCGGAGACAGCTTTGGTCAGCCAGATCTCAGAAAGGACAAGAATATCAGTGTCAGTTGACTGAATCCAAAGTTTTACAAAATCTAATTTGGAGAGCAAACGCCGAACATTTAAATGGACAAAACCAAGGCCACATTTGGTTCTGAATTTATCAGGGGCACCAGTTCTGTTCATAGTGGGGCCTGGATTTGGCTGAACATTGCCTGATAGAAGAAGTAGAATTAAGATAAAACACTTTCTCTTTATATTAAGTAATGATACAGAATCACCCTTATTTGACTTGGCAAGGTCAATAAATGATGCTTCTGTGGACATGAAATAATTTTTCAAAACAGAATTACACATTAAACAAAGCAATTTAAGATCATTTAAAACAGGCCCACAAGAGGACTCCAATAAAAATAAAATGAGACCAACCTTAGCAGTTAAACCTCAGCAGGAAGTTAATGTAACTTAATGCAAGCCAGAGATCTAAATCTAGTTGAGGGACAGGCCGGTCGCCCAGCAGGAGGTCCTTTTGTCCTCAGCTGGTTCATGAAGGTGGGGGGATGAAAGGACTCAGCACCCCCATGTAGGAGCTTCTCGTGTGTCTGTGGGTGTAAGGCGGGGCGTTTCAGCTGATTTGACTCTTGTTTAGATAGTGTGGGTTTCTCCTGGTTCTTAGGTTTGTTCAGCACAACTATCAGCTGCATTAAAAAGTTCTGAGCAGTATGACTGTGCATTCCCAGTATTAACCTCCTAAGACTCTGCATGCACATATGAGGACATTACATTTCAGCTTATCTACAACAAAGTGAAAATTGCTCTTAGAATTTTGAGAAAATTGTCTGGATTGTCCATTGAAGTTTAAGTAATTTACTTAAAATGCTTTTTGGATATTTAGGGGAAGTTGCTTGGAAATTAGGAGTTATTAAGGGAAATTTGAGGGGATTTGTTTAGATGTTTGGATGTTTTCATCATTTTAAAAAAATTTCCAAGAGATGTGTTTGTACTACTTCTTCTACTTCTGGGGGTTTACACCTTTGCTTTCGGCTGTGTATTCTCAGGTACAGTATACGCTAAAGATTTCATACCTTCCACCCGACATGCACGCTGTTAAGACATTGTCTTAAGATTTCCTACCAGCCAACTGCCATGCACGTTGTAAAAAGCCATATAACAACAAAGCAAATGTCCACTGAATTGTTTTATGATGTTTTAACAAAAACTGATGGACTGCAGATGAGTAAAACTGCTCTATCATCAGCTAATCATTACCTTTGCAATAACAAAAGCCAAATAAAAATTGAGGTGGAAATGTGATCGTCTCCATCCTGGAAAGATCTTTTCATATCCTTCTGTCTCATTTTTTCCTGCACATTTAGAGTTACAGACATGACACATGAAAATCACTATAAAACACAGATGAACCAACCCTGAGCATAAAGTCATTAGTCAAAAAACAAAACATAAACCCAAAGCACCTTCCTCTTATGCCTTCAGTCAACTCTTAGAAAGATTTAAAGAGTCCACTTACCCAAGACAAAGTCTCCTGTAGATTCCAGGCTGCAGGAGCAACATGCCTGAAACCCCTGCTGCAGTTAGAGTAGTTTTTATGCAGAGCCATATTAAAGGTGTCCATCAGATCCTGGAGCTACTACTAGACTACTTTAAAAATAGGTCTTTGTCCACTTTTATTCGTCAGAGCATCAGCTTACTGTGACCTGACCAAGCTGCAGGCCGCATTGTGCCTTTTTTGATTAAAGGCACATGTGACGCTCTGTGTACTCCCCTGCAGTGTTGAGTGTGTGTGTGTGTGTCTCTGTGTGGGTGTGTGTAGGTGATGAGCTGCTGATGCAGGTGGCTGTAGCTGATTGGATCATTGAAGAGGAAGGTGCTGCTGCTGATTAGATCTGACCACTCCCCCAGCCTTTAAATCTCAGCTGCTGCAGTCTGCTCTCCCCTTCACCAGCCACTTCCAAAGAAGCCAGCAGCTCTGTGTGACCTGAAACTCTAGCTTTTGTGACTTTGTGAATTGAGTATTTAGACTTAGAAATTAGCTTTGGTGACTTGGTACTTAGATTGTGATTGTTAAATTGTAAATTTGTGAAGATTTGTGTTAACCATTAAACTCTTGGCAGCAGTAACCACTTTTGTTAATTTGTTTATTACTCTTATTAAGACAATTAAACTGCTGCTTAACTTTGCTTAACTTGTACCTGGCTCCCTTGGGATGGGATGAGTGGGGCCACACATGTGTATTATGTCCAGGTTCCCCCAGACTGGGACGTAACAGTTAATGAATGAACAATCCCAGCATGCTCTGCCTCTCACTGGAAACACAATGTGCTGTGGAGCATGCTCAGTGAGCCCCTCCTGTAAACAGGCTGGTTGTTTTAGGCTCTCTCCTGTTCATGATTTTCTTTTGCTGTTGTTCAATGAGTGCAGATGATTACCAATGTAATTTAGCAGCTTTATCATGCTGATTTAGATTGTTTTGATACATGACATAGTTAACTAAGTGTCCTTCTCATGTAATTTTATTTATGTCAGATTTGTCACTCAGTCATTAATTTTCTAGTATTCAGGTCAAAGCATCAGAGTTGTATCTCTGTATGTACTCATAAGATGCAAAAATTCTGACCAATTGGAGATTTAGCTTCACTTGTAAATGTCTGCATGTGTGCACAGACCAAATGTGATGTATCCATGCAACAATGCAACAAATTAGTCCATGATTTAGACCCAACTAAACGAACTATCATGCAAAAACACCCACAGGATTAAAGGGATTTCTTTTTCATTGAAGGTAAAATAATAGTTAGCAGAAGTTCTCTCTCTCTTGCATCTTCGATGTTTCTTATTTGATAGATGATCAAGCTACAAGCTGAAACTTAACTCTGATGAAAGCAGGCACAGGATTCAGTGGAGGTGATGGCTGCTCAGAGCAAATGTGTGCCTGCAGAGTGACTTCTCCGGAGATTTCCATCTCCAAATTACTTTTCAGCCTTTTGTCCTACTTTCAGTGAATTTTGCAATATGCATTTATTTAGTGCATCCTTTGGAAACCCGATCACTGCAGGGATAGAGACTTTATCTGCACCGGGGCAGCTGCTGGCCCTCGGAGTCAGACTTTATGACTGATGTGATCTAACCTTTCCTTGCAGCACAACCAAAATGTACAAAGATCTCCTTAAAACCTGAAGTTTAGAATTAAAGCGCTTGTTTCAGTGATGACTTTCTTTCTTTGTCCTTCTAGACTTCAACTCTACCAAGGACTAAAACATGGAACTCTCACTGCAGCAGTGTTTGGATGGCCTCATCAAGGTGTTCTACTCCTACTCTGGAAAGGAGGGAGACAAATACACGATGAGCAAAGCTGAGCTGAAGCTCCTGTTAGAGGAGCAAATGGGTGATTCCATTGCTGTGGGTATCCGTCCCATTTCATCTTCATATTTGTGTTTTCAAGAAAGTGCTGTTGTGTTTTAGGATTTAAATCCAAATATGAAACCCTTTCTTATGTAGATTAAGTTATTCACCTCAAGAAGAGAGGCAGTAGTGTACTCTTAAGATAACAGACAACCTCAATTCCAAAAAAGTTGTGGCGCTGTAGATCAAAACAGAATGACTGTCAAATCTCATAAACCCGTACTTTATTCACAGCAACACATCAGATGTTGAAACTACGACATTTAACTATTTATTAACTTAACTGATGAGCTTATTCTAATTTTGATGGCAGCAACACATCTCAAAAAACAGGGACCATGTTTACCATTGTGCAGCATCCTTTCTTCTTTTAACAGCAGTCTGTAAACATTTAGGTAGTGAGGAGATCAGTTGCTGCAGTTTTGTGAGAGGAATGTTGTCCCATTCTTGTCTGATATATTCTAGCTGCTCAACAGTCCTGGGTCTTCTTTGCCAGATTTGTATTAACTTTATGATGTAATGCTCCATAGCAAAGTTTAAGAAGTAGGACAACAACTCAAACAACCGTCTTACTGTGTTTCCATGAATTAAACCTCACCATCTCCTTCCCTTTCCCTCTTCTGTTTCCCAACCCTCCCTCCCTCTAAAGGGGCTTTGTTGTACACAAAGCTAAACTTGCTGACCTGTCCCTACTTTTCTGAGATGTGTTACTGCCCTCAAATTCAAAATTAGCTCATATTTTTCAAGTTCTACTGTGAATAAAATATGGGTTTATGAGATTTGACAATCATTGCTTTCTGTTTTTGCATTCTACACAGTGCCCCAACTTTTTTGGAAATTGTATCTAAACTTGGGACAGAAAAGTAGGAAAATTAGTGTTTGATTATTTCTTTGTAAAAATGCCTCTCAGCATTAAATCTTATGAGACAGATATATGAGACAGCAGTGGAAATCATTATTTTTAATGGTCAAATCCTGAGATAAAAATTAAAAATCATAGGTTTAAAAAGTCAAAGTGTATACTATTTTAACTTTTGAGGTTAAGAGGTCAAAATATGGCTTGAATTCTAAAATTGAGGATTAAAAAGGTAAAATACTAAATTAAAAGTCAAAGTAAGGAGCTAAAAAGGTCAAAACTGGAGGAGAACTGCAGACCTCAATCAAGTGGGACAGTCATAATAAAAATACAATATCGTGTGGTGGGTGTAACTGTACCACAGGCTGGATTTGGCCCCCAGGCCTTGAGTTTGACACCCCTGCCATAAGGCAAACCTTGACTGCAAATCTGTAGAGGAAACAGTCTCCTTGGGGTGTCAAAGCAAGAGTCAGTAGTAACCACATAATTAGCTTGTATTGGCAGAGAAGATTTGGCAAATTTCCCCATACACTTAGCTCTGCTGCTCATCCCACAAATGCATGCTCCTTACATAATGGGCACCATTTAAAAGGGAAATAAACAGGCTTTCCAGTGGTATAAGATGTATTGCCAAGACGCACTTGAGGTACCTCCCTCTCTGAATGGAAAACTGAGAGTTTCTTCATTTTGGAGTTAAGAGAACTGAGGGTTGCACATTACTGCCCATTCTCTCTGCTGGCAAAACAGACATACTGTGAATTTAAGATGTCTCACCTTGTGCAACATTTTAAATCAGTGATACTCAACGGCTCTAGAGCCAGATGTGGCTCCTATGTCTAAATTTGAAATATTATTCCCCCCAGAAAAACATAAGAAATGGAAACCTTGACCTCAGAATTATCCATTGCAATTTGTTTCCCACACTTCTAGAGTAGGCTTCATTTGTCAAACTTAATTATCAACCTTCATTTTTTGTCTGTATATTTCCATTGCCCTTATTTGCAAATTTTTGCCCTTTTTTACCCTTTTTACCCTTCTTGCCACTTATAATCCATTTTTGCAGCTTTTTTTTTGCTAATTTTGGTCGCTTTTCACTCAGTTTTTGCTGCTTTTTTACCATCATTGCCCCCTGTAAGTCATTTTTTGGCGTGTCTCACCCATTTCTGCCACTTTTTCCTCTACATTTTTTGTCACTTTTCACCCAGTTTTTGCCATTTTCTGCTTATTTTTTCCCTGTTTACCAATTTTTGGTCATTTCTTGTGCTGTTTTTTGACCTTGCATTTTTCCCTTTTTTTGCCCATTTAAGGTGCCTCTTGCCATTACATATCACTTTTCCTCATTTTCCCCAACCTTTTTGCCAATTTTACTCATTTTTCACTCATTTCCCCCACCTTGTTACTGCTTTTTGCCAATTTTTTGCCACTTCTCCACATTTTTTTCACTCTTCACCCAGTTTTTGCCATTTTCTGCCTGTTTTAACCCTGTTCACCCTTTTGTGGTCACTTTCTTAAAGCTTTTTGACCTTTTTTTTTTATTTACCAGCTTTAACTTATTTTTATTGCCACTTTCACCCACTTTTCACCACTTAGATTGTGGCTCTTGCAAAGGCATTTTTCAATAATTTGAGCAGGGTTGAGTAACACTGTCTTTAATGATAGTAATAATTAAACCCTGTTAAATTTCTATCCTGACAGTCTTGTGTTTTTGTTTCAGGCCAACATAAATTCCTCCAGTGTGGATAAGTTCATGCATGAGCTGGATCGTAACAGAGACACAGAAGTGGATTTCAAAGAGTTTGTCTACATGGTTACTATACTCACTATCGCCTGCCATGAATTCTTTCGTTGACATGTTTAAGGACTGCCAGCAGTGACACCATCCTTCAATGAGTAACATCTCATCACAGCCAGTGATCTCCTAAGTAATCATAAGTCATGCTGGATATAAATTTCTGGGTCCTCACTGACAACACCTTTTAGTGTTGTAAATACGGATCATTGTTAACCAGTGTCACAAGTCTTCATCTTAATAAAGATGTTCACTCTTCATATGTCTGCTCATTTCTAAAGCTCTGCCTTTAAATCTCACAGAGATGACAGAAATCTTCTCCTGTCAGGGTTAGATCCAGATTTATTATACTCTGTAAATCTGAATGAATAGAAAAATTAAAGATTAACACTGAGAGCTTATCAGCAAGCTTGAACACCACCCAGTGTCTGATGGAGGAAATCCATGATGGATGGGTGCATTATGAGGTTTGGACGTCATCGCTTCCTCCTGCTCTGGCTGATCTTTCTGGTTTGTTCTGAAAGGAGAAAAAGCTGGTGAGCGTTTATGTGACGTCAGTCCTGAAGCCTCAGAGATGCTCTTCTCTTATTTAACACACACACACACACTGCTTCTGTTTAAAGGAGACAATACTCTCAAGTCATTTCTTTAAGCTTCGAATACAGACATCTGAGGCTTTTATCAGAGCATTTAGGTGTTCTTTGCATCACATTCATACGTCAGCTGCTTAAAATATCTGGACAAACTGCAAGCTTTATATGAAAATAAAAATGCATTCATTAAAAATGCATGCATAGACAAAATGCATTCCCAAATAGAGCATCTAACAGTTCAATATGAACTTGTTTGAGCTGCACAAATTCACCTCTGCAGCACTGGGTCAGTGGCTGATTTTGAAAGAGTCATAGCTCACGTTTTCTGAAATAAAAAAACAAAAACTTTCCACGTGTTTGGTACTGGACAAAATATTATATCTGGGTGGGCTTGACTGTTTAACCTTTCGATTTCCTCTTAATTTTGATGCAGGTATGACAACATCCTTTTCTGTATCTGCTTATTGAAACACCTCACTGGAGATAAATCATGTTTACAGCCAGCAAAACATGTCAGCACCACTATGAAGGTTGAATCTTTCTTAAAATGATACCATCAGATTAAATCAGCATTACAAAAATCTGACTTACATGCAATCATTGGCACAACCAGGGTCTAATTATCTGATTATCTAGGAGGTTTAACTGTGCCATAGTGTACTTTTTTTAGTGACTTTTAGACTTTATCGTCAACAAAGCTATTAAACCAACATTGTTTTACAGCAGCCATGCAATCAAACTGATCTAGAGCTGAAGTATTCTGTTCCCTCTGAAGGTCAGCTTCCTGTAACTCTCATTTTCACTCTGACTCATACTTTAAAAAAGCACAAAACCTTTAAATGTTTCCACTGGTTTACAGTTTGTCTAAAACAGTGTCAACAAAAATCCAGAAGACCCTCACAAACCACTGGAAGTTTCACACCTGAGAGGATGTGTGTGTGTTTCTGTGTCTGTGATTGGTGTGTAGGTTGTGTGTAGGTGTTTCTAGTTAATGGCTCGCCACATGGGGAGGGGGAAGTAAAAATATATGTCAGATTGAGGGAGAAATAACTGATTTTGTTCGACATATGGTGACAGAGGTACCTTTAGGATCTTTGTATGTTTAATAAAAAAGTAAAAGTAAACTTGAAACTACTTTGAGTGAGTTCGGCTCATGTTTTAGTCTGATTTCAGTTTCTTTTAGTCTTTATCATTGCAGATGTAGGTTATCACAGTCTGGCTACCAACGTAAGCAGAAGTGGCAACCCAGAAGAGAGCAACCACAGCATGTGGGAACAGGTAATTTCTTAAACTGTATATTTTTTTTATTTTATCTATTTTTTTGTTTGTTTGTTTTGTTTTGTTTTTGCAAATTTCACAGTTTTTTTTTTGTTTTTTTTTTGTTTTGTAAAGTATAAATATTTTAACTTGAAACTTTCAATGTTTTTTCTTCAGATTTGCAGCTTTACAAGAACAAAATTTAGGGTTTTTTTGTTTTTCTTTCAATTTAGGACTTTTAAAACGTAAGAATTAAGATTGTTCCGTAAAATATAAGACTTCTTAAATTCTATAATTTATTCATTTATCTTTTTGTCCAAATTTCACAGCTTTTTAAAATCTTTCTTTTACATTTATGACCTTATAAACTTAATAATTTAGTGTTTTTTCCAGTAAATGTACAACTTTTTTAAACTAATTTTTGTAAATTTATGACTTTTTAAATCTAAAAAATTGATCTCTTAATTCTTGTTGATAGAACTTTTTGAACCTAAGGTTTATTCTTTTTAAATGTTTGCCTGTTCAAATCTCAGGAACTAAGAATTTTTCTTTTTAAATTAACTTTTTGAACTTGAACATTTTGAGTATTTTCTTGTCAGTATGTCTCAAATTTGAGCCGTGATTTAACTCAGCTTGAAAATACTTGAAAAACAATAGTTATCATCCAATATTGTTTTTCACTTCATAACTAACTTAGTATGTATTCATATCCAAGTAAAAACTGTTTTAAATGTTTTTTTTTTTTTAGCTAAATAGACCTTTTCTCTGACAATATACCACTGTTTAAATTGACTTATTTTATTTCCTACAGTGAAGATAATGGGTAAGTATATTATCCAAGTCTAATAGAAGAATATTAGAGCATACCTACCAAAAAAATTGCTTGTGACATCTGTGGTGTTGCGGGTCAAAACTGACCTGTATAGATTTATGGTTAGGAAACAGGCAAAAAGTTGTTTCCTTTTTATAAAACCAACTTTATTTTACTAAGAATAGCAGGAGCAAACTGAAAATTAAACCAAAAGTTGAACATAAAACAACAATATGGTGTCAGGGCAGGTGTGTGTGAAGGTGTGTGTGTCTGTATGAAGGTGTGTGTGTCTGTATGAAGGTGTGTGTGTCTATATAAAGGTGTGTGTGTCTGTATCAAGGTGTGTGTATCTATATAAAGGTGTGTGTGTCTTTATGAATGTGTGTGTCTATGAATGTGTGTGTGTGTCTATGAATGTGTGTGTCTATATGAATGTGTGTGTCTATATGAATGTGTGTGTCTCTATATGAAGGTGTGCGTGTCTGGGTGAAGGTGTGTGTGTCTGTATGAAGGTGTGTCGGGGTGTGTGTGTGTGTGTTTGTGTGGTAAGGCAAATTGAGCCATATTTGACCCACAGAGCAACCCACAGCTTTTAAGTGATGCATGCAACAGCCAGTATTCTCTGTCGGGTCATATTTGACCCTTAACACAACAAATGTAACTTTTCTTATTTTTTTGAGACCTTCATAATTTACTAAAATGGTGAAAATTTCTCTTGTTGAGTTAAAATGGTTGTGTCTGAGGATTAGATGAAGCCTTGTTCCAGTACAAAAAAGCAAACGATACTTTTTACATACCTGAACTTAAAAACAAGTCAAATTTGACCCAAACACAATATAAGGGTTAAAAAGCTTGTAAAACATCAACCTTATGGTGCAGAGAATGGGGAGAGATTTGTCTCAAAATTATGAATAAATATATATATCCACAATTTACATGTCTCAGATGCACCAAAATATATCCATGATTTACACGTGTTTTTAGATGCACCAATATATATATCCACAAATTACAGATGATAAGTCATTTATCATGACTTATGCAGATCTTCAATTCTGCTTGTGAATTGTCAAAAGAGCGTTTGTGGATCAACCCGCACACACATTTATTTTTGAGACAAACGTCATGCAGTTTTGAAGAGATTCACACACACAAGTGGAGCATACGGCACGGGGCACGTGAGTGAAGACCGCAACATTATGGCTTGAGGCAAATGATTTTTTCACACCTAGAAAGAGTCATTTATATACCTGAGAGGAAATTATACTTTGATGTGGAGATGAAAGAAAGGAGCACAAAATTAAGAACATTCTACTGAACCTGAAGCAGCCAAGCAAATTAAGCCTTGGAACTGAGAGCCAAGCTAGCTCAAGCTAGTGGCAAGCTAACTAACTTAGCAACTCTTTTTTCACTCTTTGAACTGAACCCGAGCTGACTTTCTTATGTATCGGAGCAGGGGAACAGCAAGAGGACGCGGAAAAATAAAAGCTAGACCCGGTAGAGTAGGCAGGAATCTCCTCTCATCCTTCTGCAACGACTCACCTGTAGACCAAGAAATGGAGACAACCACCTGGGACATGCATACCAATGCAAGACCTCATAGCCCTGAATGGGTGCCACTACCGGACTCCATGCCTACAACTCCAGCGTCTAAGAAAGGGAAGACGGAGTCCACGCCGAATTCCTATTCAGCGAAATTCAAGATATGAAGACAGATGTCACCACGGTCAAAAAGGCTCCTTCTGACCACGAGAAGAGAATCTCCGAGTTGGAGGGAAATTAAATGACGCTGAGCGGTACCAGAGATGGTGGAACCTGAGGCTGTATGGGCTACCAGAGCAGGAAGGAGAGGACGTGAAACGGCGGTTGCTCCGGAGGTCGGGGACCCTCTCTCCCACGTTGACATCTCCCACAGGATTGGAATTCGTGCGGACGGCAAAGCTCGACCAGTGATCATCAGGTTTGTGGCAAGATTGACAAAAGACATCATATGGAAGAAGGGGAAAGGATCAGAATACCTTTCTTCAAAAACACAGGTTCGGGGAAGATCTGATGGCGAAGGACAAGGAGGCCCGTAACAAGTTGTGGCCCAAAGTTAAAGCAGCCCAGAAAGAGGGAAAGAGAGCCTTTTTCGTCAGAGCCAAGGCAATAATCGATGGCAAGGAGCTGCGCCCTGAGAACAGGACAACCTGTCTGACTGAACACTGAAGGCGAGGCCTCAGCAGAAAAATAATCTCAGGTATAATGATTAGAATTTTGTTTGTGGTTATTAGGTGTTGAAAATCTTACATCTAGACAAGAGTGTCACTGTCATTGTGTTCAATTAACCCCTTTTTAGCTAAGATGCTAACACCAAACGTAGCACAACAGACTCGAGCATAAACACCGTAATGTGTTGTTGGGAGTGATTGATTTGGTGACATAATCAATACATCTGAGCCCACTGATATGATATTAAACAGAGAGGACTTCACTGAGCTGGAGATCAGCTGTTCTCCAGTGAATTCATTCAATAATGAAATCAATCAAGAATGATCAGCTACACAGAGAAAGAAAATGCCATGTTTTTGCCAAATGTAGACTGAATACTCACAATAAGAGGAATTATGAAAGGAAAAAAATGTATAGAAGGCTGGTTTAATTTAACTGTTTTCAATATTATTTTAACCCCTTGTTCTCCTGTACTAGCAGACACACAGAGCTCTGTCTGTCCAAATCTCCTTGTGACTTTAAACTTGTTTTAATTTGTGCTTCTTGGGAAACTTGGTATTTAGTTTGTACTGTGACTGGGATTAATAATGCTAAGGAAGTTACAAGTACAGAAGGACAAACATGTACCAGCAAAAACTCATTTTTATATTTATCTCCCAATTTAACATCAAAGTAAGACACGTTGGCGTGACTCTCTACTATATCCTGCTCTCAGCATTGCAGCTGCAATAGCCCTAACAGCACCTGTCCAGACAGCAGCTATTTTCTGCACTCAAGATTGTAAGATATGATCGAGAACACTATCCTATCACAACTCATGTCTACACCAGAATATTGCAAAGTTTATAATGCATGAACATTTTTTTAAGATAATAACACCCCTGCGCATCAGACTTAAGGAGAGGCGCCTGGATGTATGCTGTAAGGTGGCCATTGATGGTCCAAACCAGGAAGACTTTGAATAAAAAGACTGCATCAGGAGGATCTACAAAATGTAACCAAGGAGGGCCAAATGTTCTGCCACTGGCTGTGCCTTGTGCAAGTAAATGGTGGTTAAGCTGCCATGTAACCAAACTAAAATGTTAAACAAAGCACATACAAATGAATGAATATGCTCTAAAATAATACTTGTCATTTATTAAATTCACGTAATTACAACAACAATTACAATAGACCGCTGGTAAAACACTTGTTTGAGCCAGTTGAAGACACGGTACATGTGCACCTGTGAGCCCACGATCAGGTACCACCACCTCATTTTAAGCCAGGAAAAACTCTGACATAGATCCTTAATCTGGAACAACAAAGACATAAGATATAAAAATAAGACACTCTATTTTAACAAGTGGACAGAGAACAATATTTTGTGTTTTATGCAATTATTAAATGAAAACAGACATCTGCTAAACTACACAGAATTCCTCATTAAAAATATAAATTCCTGTTACCCCCAAAAGAGTTTGCAATTGTTTTGATGCAATTCCTAAAGGACTATTGAATTTACTGCGGGGGAACGGTGAGGAGAACGTACAATATTCATCAGAGCTAATTGTAGGTGGTGTACAGCTAACAAGTAAAAAATGTGCTAATAAACATATTAGGAAACTTTACCATCAAACCTCAACTCCTCAATCAAAATCCATTTGGAATTCAAAATTTGAAAACATTAAATGGAAGTCTGTGTGGACTTTTAATCAGAAATACTTTGTTACAAATAAAATGAAGGAAGTGGCCTTTAAAATAATACATTTGATTTATCCAACTAGTCAAGTTGTTGCAAGATTTGGAGCGGTGGAGAGAAGAGCCTGAAACTGTTAGCCACTTATTCTTTGAATGTCTTCATAGTCGCTTATTTTGGTTAGATGTAGAGCAATTCTACAATGTACAGACTGGCTCCAATGTTCCAGTTATATCTTGAACTTTTTATATTGTATGGGAAATATTATATTCATAAGTGCAAGTGGAGTCAAAAGCCACCAAAAATACAACAATTTATAAAGGAAATAGAATATCATATGACCTCTTTACATGGAGTAAAAGACAAAAAAGCAATGAAAACTCTGGACATCTCTCAATCCTGTAATATGCTGTAATATCCTGTAATATGTATTTAATTTCAAGGTACCCCAAGTGTTTTTTTTTTACAATTGTATATAATGTATATACCAGGGGTAATCAATTACAATTCAAAAAGGTCCAGAGAAAATATATTAAACCAAAGGTCTGGAACATCATAATGTCTAACTTGAGTTAGTGTGATATGTGGATCTGGGTGCAATTTCAGGGACTTGTTGTGCTGATAAAATATGAAAATTTTCTTTGTCTACAGCTCACCTGTTTCTCCGTCTGTGAATCTCTCCCTTAGGGCCCTATGAAATCAGTTTTATTTTTTGCCAAAATCTATTTTAATATTTTGGAATTCCGTTTTTTAACCTTTCTACTAATTTTACCATAAAAAAGAGTGTCCTGTTTATGTAAATGAACATGTTCACCAATTAAATAGAAACAACCTTAAATTTATTGAAAAAGGGCCACAGTTGGCCCATGAGCCACAGTTTTGATAACCCTGACATTAAATAACTATAACCAGTGTAACCGTCAGATATTTCCAACATAAGACACATCCACGTGTATAATCACATCCTAACTGATGTTTCTAATGTAAATGAAGAAATCCTTCTGTTCTCTCAAACACAGAGTGATAGTGACTTAATAAGACGGTAACATGAAAGTTAAAGGGATACTTCAACATTTTGGCAAATTCCCCCAGTGCCATAATTCCTATAGTTACCCACGCTGATGAAATCAGCAGGGGTTATGTAAAGGGTCCCGTATCTTTCTTTCTTTGTATGTGTACAAGATAACTCGAGAACGGAAAGTCGGATCTTCACCAAACTTTCAGGGAATATTGGGATAGTGACAGGAAAGAATCTATTAGATTCTGGGTCTGGGTCTGCTGCCTCAGACGGCCATTCTAGTCTTAGTAATAGGTTTGTTTCCTTTAGTTGTTGGTGCAAGCTGTTTCTAGATCTGGGGGGACCGATAAACCAGCTGCACAGCTAGCACTATGGAAGCAGATGGAATTTTTTGCTTTCCCTCATCAAACTCATCAAATTCACAATCCAACAACTCCGAAACGCTCTCATGGACAAGTTGTGACTGCACATTCACGATACAAATATACAAATAAGCTTGCTTTTCCTGCTCTCCATGGTAGTTGTTTTAGGTGAGCTTTCCTTCGATGATCAGGCAATAATATCCCAAACGAGGCCTGTTGCGTCCTGCCTTTGCCTTAAACGGTCTGCAGCGTTACCTGTGTAGCCAGGTTAGTGCATCAGGTGATATCAGTGCTAACCAGGTGGAGGAGGAGCCTCTGAGATTCAGATTTAACTGATGAGATGAGAGCTGCAGCCTCAGCGAGCAGAGCAGCAACTATCAGCACCCGTCTTCAGGTGAGTTCCTGCTGTGTGGGATCCTGACAACATTTTTAAAAGCTGTAGAGATCTGAGAGACGCTCCTGCAGAGGAAAAAACAACTAACATTATTTTTATGTGCTTGGCATTTGCATATCTGCTCCTACATGCTAGTGTTTCAATTCCTGCAACGCTTAATTCACAGCAGCTTTGCATTTGACATTCAAAGGCATCTAATGAGCTCCCTGATCACGGAGGGAGTAAATGATTAACAGAGACTAATGAAGGAATGTGTCTCAGCATCAGTCAGCAAAGCCATGCAGCATATATCTGCTCTCAGATATCACTTTTGGAGTTATTCATTCACACTCAGGGAAAGAGCAGTGCTGCATTATTGATGAGAGCACGTCTCTGTGCATATAATAATAATAATAATAATAATATCTTGAATTTATATAGCGCCTTTCAAGAAACCCAAGGACGCTTTACAGGAACACATATACATGGACAAACTATGTGAGGGGTAGGATGAGTGTAAGGGGTGGTTTAGTGAAGACTGTAGGCTGTGGTGAACAGGTGGTGCTTGAGACGTTTTTTTGAAAATGTCCAGAGATGGAGCGCTATGAATGTCTGCAGGAAGAGTGTTCCAGAGGGTGGGAGCTGCAGCACTGAAGGCTCTGTCTCCATAGGTTCGGAGTTTGGTTTTGGGCATGGAAAGTAGGCCGGTGTCTGAAGATCGAAGGTTGTGGGATGGTGTGTATGGATGGAGCAGATCAGAAAGGTACTGGGGAGCCAGAGCATGGAGAGATTTGTATGTGAGGAGGAGGACTTTGTAGTTGATACGGGACTTGATAGGGAGCCAGTGGAGGTGGATGAGGGTCGGAGTGATGTGTTGCCAGGGTCTAGTGCGGGTGAGAACTCTAGCTGCAGAGTTTTGGACGTACTGAAGCCTGTCCAGGGTTTTGCTGGGAACTCCAGACAGGACTCCATTACAGTAGTCCAGGCGGGAGGTTATGAAAGCATGAATGAGTGTTTCAGCCACAGAATCAGGGAGTGATGGTCGGAGTCTGGAGATGTTCTTGAGATGATAGAAGGCAGATTTGGTGACAGACTTTATGTGGGACTGGAAGGAGAGGGTGGAGTCAGGATGACGCCCAGGTTTCGGACCTCGGAGGACGGACAGATGGAGGTCCCGTCCACATCGAGCATGAGATCTCCAACCTTCTGCAGCAGCGCTTTGGGGGCCACAACCATGAGCTCTGTTTTATTGCTGTTGAGTTTGAGTTGGTTAGATGTCATCCAGGCTTTGATGTCGTGGAGGCAGTTTACCAGGGAGTGGGGAGGGAGCTGAGTGGATGGTTTGGTGCTGAGATAGAATTGGGTGTCATCTGCATAAGAGTGAAAGCTGAGACCGTGTTTGTGAATAATCTGTCCAAGGGGAAGCATGTAGATGGTGAAAAGGAGAGGTCCAAGAACAGAGCCTTGAGGCACGCCCTGGTTAACTGGGGCGGGGGATGAGTGAGAGGTGCCGATGGTAACAAACTGTGGACAGATAAGAATGTTTATTAACTGGGTTAAATTAAAGGATTCATAAACAGATTTCAAGCTGTTTGATGACGAAGTTAACCAATCAGTGTTTAGGTCCCCAGCCAAGACAAGTTCACTCATATTAAACCTTGCAATAAAATCTGACAGTGAAGAAAGGGCCTCATTACATGCTGAGGGTGGTCTATAGCAACCCATAACTGTTATAGACTGATCCTGAGAAAAGTCAAGTTTTAGGGCAAGAAGCTCAAATTGCTTGCTGATGGACACTGATGATAGGATTGTAGCATGGAACTTATTCTTTACTTGGATGGCTACACCACTGCCTTTCCTGGGACGGTCCCAACAAAAGACACAACAGCCTTTAATTAATATCTCCTTATCGGAGACAGCTTTGGTCAGCCAGATTTCAGACAGGACAAGAATATCAGTGTCAGTTGACTGAATCCAATTTTTTACAAAATCTAATTTGGAGAGCAAACTCCCAACATTTAAATGGACAATACCAAGGCCACATCTGCTTCTGAATTCATCAGGGGCACCAGTTCTGTTCATAGTGGGGCCTGGATTTGGCTGAACATTGCCTGATAGAAGAAGTAGAATTAAGATAAAACACTTTCTCTTTATATTAAGTAATGATACAGAATCACCCTTATTTGACTTGGCAAGGTCAATAAATGATGCTTCTGTGGACATGAAATAATTTTTTAAAACAGAATTACACATTAAACAAAGCAATTTAAGATCATTTAAAACAGGCCCAGAGGACTCCAATAAAAATAAGATGAGACCAACCTTAGCAGTTAAACCTCAGCAGGAAGTTAATGTAACTTAATGCAAGCCAGAGATCTAAATCTAGTTGAGGGACAGGCCGGTCGCCCAGCAGGAGGTCCTTTTGTCCTCAGCTGGTTCATGAAGGTGGGGGGATGAAAGGACTCAGCACCCCCATGTAGGAGCTTCTCGTGTGTCTGTGGGTGTAAGGCGGGGCGTTTCAGCTGATTTGACTCTTGTTTAGATAGTGTGGGTTTCTCCTGGTTCTTAGGTTTGTTCAGCACAACTATCAGCTGCATTAAAAAGTTCTGAGCAGTATGACTGTGCATTCCAGTATTAACCTCCTAAGACTCTGCATGCACATATGAGGACATTACATTTCAGCTTATCTACAACAAAGTGAAAATTGCTCTTAGAATTTTTGAGAAAATTGTCTGGATTGTCCATTGAAGTTTAAGTAATTTACTTAAAATATTTGGATATTTTGCTTTTTGGATTTTTTTGGGGAATTTGCTTAGAAATTGTAAAGTATTTTCATGGAAATTTTGGGGATGTGTTGTCATGGTTTGGAGAGTTTCGTTGGCATTTTTATTTGTTGCATTATTCATGGGAATTTGGGTTTTTTTTTTCGTACATATTTTAGGAACTGCATTGGAAATGTAGGATTGTGTTGTCCTTTTTAAATTTTTAGGAGTTATTAAGGGAAATTTCAGGGGATTTGTTTAGATGTTTGGATGTTTCCATCATTTTAAAGAAATTTCCAAGAGATGTGTTTGTATTTTTTTAGAATTTGTTGAAATTTGTTGAAATTTTAGGGGGAATTTACATGTAAATTTGCATTTCTTTTTTAGGGGAAATTTTATTGGAATGATCAGGCTTTATTTTCACTGACAGATTTGAGGAGTATTTCAAGATATTTTGAAGTCATTTTTATGGTAATCGCATATTAAATTGTTCACAGGAATTTTATTTCAATGAAATTAAAGGAAATCTTGGATTTTTGGAAGAAAACAAAAATTCCAAGAAATTTTTCAGCAAGAACATGGTGAGATGAGTTTATGCAGTTGCTGAATATATTTTTATATATTTTAATTGAGAACTGCACTGAAAATTTAAGGTAGGGGTTGTACTTTGAAATTGAAGGAAGATTTGATTGAAATTTCAGGGGATTTTTGTTTAGAAGTTTGGATGTTTACATCATGTTTATGGTATTTCAGAGATTATATTTGTAAGTTTTTCAGAATTTGTTGAGAAATTTTGGAAGGAATTTGCCATTTTGGGGGAGGGGGGGATGTTGGAATGTTAAGGCGTTGTATAAAAAAAAGGAATTTTGTTATTTTTATGAAATCTGATGGAAATTTGGATTTTTTGAGAGAAAAAAAGAAATTTTTGTCAAAAACAAGGTGAGACAAATATGTTCAGTTGTTTGCTAAATTTCTTTATTTGGGAAAGTTTCATTGGAAGATTTGGGTAAATTACTTGGAGTTTTTTTTTTGTTTGGTTTTTTTTTTCATTTTTTATGGGAATTTGGGAAATTTCTGGGGACTGCATTGGCAATTTTGGGGTAGGGATTGGACTTGAAATTTTTGGAATTTTTTAATGGAAATTTCCAGGGATTTGTTTGGATGTTTCCATAATTTTCATGAAATTTCTGACAATATTTGGGCCCTAAATCACTAGCTCAACTTTTTTTCTGTTACCCTCCACCTGACATGCACGCTGTTAAGACATTGTCTTAAGATTTCCTACCAGCCAACTGCCATGCACGTTGTAAAAAGCCATATAACAACAAAGCAAATGTCCACTGAAATGTTTTATGATGTTTTAACAAAAACTGATGGACTGCAGATGAGTAAAACTGCTCTATCATCAGCTAATCATTACCTTTGCAATAACAAAAGCCAAATAAAAATTGAGGTGGAAATGTGATTGTCTCCATCCTGGAAAGATCTTTTCACATCCTTTTGATCTTTTCTTCACTTTTGTCTCATTTTTTCCTGCACATTTAG
This sequence comes from Cheilinus undulatus, assembly GCF_018320785.1. Taxonomy (NCBI): domain Eukaryota; kingdom Metazoa; phylum Chordata; class Actinopteri; order Labriformes; family Labridae; genus Cheilinus; species Cheilinus undulatus. The sequence goes on from NC_054872.1 coordinate 48,064,890, forward strand.
AGTTACAGACATGACACATGAAAATCACTATAAAACACAAGCTCTGTGTCCTCCCCTGCAGTGTTGGGTGTGTCAGTGTGTCTCTGTGTGGGTGTGTGTAGGTGATGAGCTGCTGATGCAGGTGGCTGAAGCTGATGGGATCATTGAAGAGGAAGGTGCTGCTGCTGATGAGATCTGACCACTCCCCCAGCTTTTAAATCTCAGCTGCTGCAGTCTGCTCTCCCCTTCACCAGCCACTTCCAAAGAAGCCAGCAGCTCTGTGTGACCTGAAACTCTAGCTTTTGTCAGCTCAGTCATTAATTTTCTAGTATTCTTGTCAAAGCATCAGTGTTGCATCTCTGTATGTACTCATAAGATGCAAAAAATTCTGACCAATTGGAGATTTAGCTTCACTTGTAAATGTCTGCATATGTGCACAGACCAAACGTGATGCATCCATGCAACAATGCAACAAATTAGTCCATGATTTAGACCCAACTAAACGAACTATCATGCAAAAACACCCACAGGATTAAAAGGATTTCTTTTTCATTGAAGGTAAAAAATAATAGTTAGCAGAAGTTCTCTCTCTCTTTCATCTTCGATGTTTTCTTATTTGATAGATGATCAAGCTACAAGCTGAAACTTAACTCTGATGAAAGCAGGCACAGGATTCAGTGGAGGTGATGGCTGCTCAGAGCAAATGTGTGCCTGCAGAGTGACTTCTCCAGAGATTTCCATCTCCAAATTACTTTTCAGCCTTTTGTCCTACTTTCAGGGAATTTTGCAATATGCATTTATTTAGTGCATCCTTTGGAAACCCGATCACTGCAGGGATAGAGACTTTATCTGCACCGGGGCAGCTGCTGGTCCTCTGAGTCAGACTTTATGACTGATGTGATCTAACCTTTCCTTGCAGCACAACCAAAATGTACAAAGATCTCCTTAAAACCTGAAGTTTAGAATTAAAGCGCTTGTTTCAGTGATGACTTTCTTTCTTTGTCCTTCTAGACTTAAACTCTACCAAGGACTAAAACATGGCACCCTCACTGCAGCAGAGTATGAATGACCTCATCAACTTGTTCTACTCCTACTCTGGAAAGGAGGGAGACAAATACATGATAAACAAAGCTGAGCTGAAGCTCCTGTTACAGGAGGAACTGAGCGATTTCCTGGCTGTGGGTTTCCATCCCATTTCATCTTCATATTTGTGTTTTCAAGAAAGTGCTGTTGTGTTTTAGGATTTAAATCCAAATATGAAACCCTTTCTTATATAAATTAAGTTATTCACCTCAGAAGAGAGGCAGTATTGTACTCTTAAGATAACAGACAACCTCAATTCCAAAAAAGTTGTGGCGCTGTAGATCAAAACAGAATGACTATCAAATCTCATAAACCCGCACTTTATTCACAGCAACACATCAGATGTTGAAACTACGACATTTAACTATTTATTAACTTAACTGATGAGCTTATTCTGAATTTGATGGCAGCAACACATCTCAAAAAACAGGGACCATGTTTACCATTGTGCAGCATCCTTTCTTCTTTTAACAGCAGTCTGTAAATGTTTAGGTAGTGAGGAGATCAGTTGCTGCAGTTTTGTGAGAGGAATGTTGTCCCATTCTTGTCTGATATATTCTAGCTGCTCAACAGTCCTGGGTCTTCTTTGACAGATTTTTATTAACTTTATGATGTAATGCTCCATAGCAAAGTTTAAGAAGTAGGACAACAACTCAAACACCCGTCTTACTGTGTTTCCATGAATTAAATCTCACCATCTCCTTCCCTTTCCGTCTTCTGTTTCCCAACCCTCCCTCCTGCCCCTTTTCACTATTTCTCTCCTTTCCCTAATCCTTAGGGCTCTAAAGGGGCTTTGTTGTACACAAAGCTAAACTTGCCAACCTGTCCCTACTTTTCTGAGATGTGTTACTGCCCTCAAATTCAAAATTAGCTCATATTTTTCAAGTTCTACTGTGAATAAAATATGGGTTTATGAGATTTGACAATCATTGCTTTCTGTTTTTGCATTTTACACAGTGCCCCAACTTTTTTGGAAACTGTCTCTAAAGTTGGGACAAAAAGTAGGGAAATTAGTGTTTGATTATTTTTTTGTTGTAAAAATGCCTCTCAGCATTAAATCTTATACCGTTGGAAAGCCTGTTTATTTCCCTTTTAAATAGTGCCACATTTGTAAGGAGCATGCATTTGTGGGATGAGCAGCAGAGCTAAGTGTGTGGGAAATTTGCCAAATCTTCTCTGCCAATACAAGCTAATTATGTGGTCACTACTGACTCTTGCTTTGACACCCCAAGACGACAGTTTTGTCTATAGATTTGCACTCAAGGTTTGCCTTATGGTATGACCGACAGCCAGAACAGACTGCACACAGCCGACCTCCGGTCTCATAGGGCTGCCAGGAATCCTGCCATGACTGCCCTGCACCATCAGGCCCATTTGTGCTGGTGTCAGCACTGCAACCTGTACATTCACCACACTATGAAATAGTCATGGAACATTATGAGATGGAGATGTTTTAAAGTTAAATGCAAAGCCGGAACTACACTCCAGACATGGCTGCTGCACTGTGTCACTCCGTCCAGTGGTTTACTCAAGGAATAGTTCTGAGTATTTGCTTCATGTGTCGTAATGTTAGATAGTTATACGTTATTATTTCATAGCGTGGTGAATGTGCAGATCACAACTTGTCCACGAGAACGTTTTGGAGTTGTTGGATTGTGTATTTGATGAGTTTGATGAGGGAGAGCCGGAATAGCATCTGCTTACATTGAGTTGGCACAGCAGGTCCAAACTCGGCAGCGGCCGATCTAAAAATAGCTTGCACCGACAACAAACCTATTACTAAGACTAGGGATTATGGCAATGGACGAATTTGCCAAAATGTTGAAGTATCCCTTTAAAGATGACAACGCTCGCCCCCCACAGTTGGGGGTCTTATTTTAGACTACCGTAAAATACCAAATAATCACCGGGTCCCAATTAACCGCCGGGTGTGGCAATACATTTTGACAAATAAACGCCTGTTCCAAATAAACGCCGGGTGTAATTTATTTTAAGCTCCGATATGTGACTGAGATGAGATGAGAACCATATAGAATCAACTCTCAACTCCCCCTCCATTCCTGTTCTTCTCTGTGTTTGACTCATGGTTTGACTGTTTGAGCTCCATAGCTCCGGCCCTACTCTTTACTCCTCCTGGATGAGAATGTCCGCTGAATTGAATACCGACGGTGGCAAAGTGCTCTGGAGTGATTTTGCTGCTTTTCCACTGAAATCAACGGCCGAATCACAGGCAAGAAAACACTTCATCTCATCATGAACAAACTCTACAAGGGACTGAACACCGCCGTAATTCCGCCATTGAATCAACTTCTCACTGAGCTGAGATACAGAAGCTACAGCAGCCAATAGGAACGCTCCCTCTGACCTGAGCCTGATTGGCTGCGAGTACTAGCCTCCTTATTGGCTGGGGCACCCCCCTCCCATGCTGGTTTTCTCAAGTGACATAGCAGTGCCAGGAATTAAACGGCTGTTCCAAATAGCCGCCTGGTCCCAAATAAACGCCTGGTCTGCTCAGTGATTGAGACAAATAAACGCCCCGGCGATTATTTGGTTTTTTTAACCGTACCTCCAGAATTTGGGAGTGGAGAGGATGGAATGGCCTGCCAGCAGTCCTGACCTCAACCCCACTGAACACTTGTAGGATCAGCTTGGGCGTGCCAGAGTGACCGACACAACCACGTTGGCTGACTTGTTACAAATGCTGGACAAAGAATGGGATGCCATCCCACAGCAGTGTGTGACCAGGCTGGTGACCAGCATGAGGAGGAGGAGCCAGGCTGTTGTGGCTGTGTATGGTTCTTCCACACACTACTGAGGCTCCTGTTTGTTAAATGAGTAAATTGTAAAATTGCTAATACGTCATGTTTCTTCAAACTTCTATCATGGAATCTACCAAGCAGTTATGGGCAGAATTAGCTGTTTGGTATTGGCAGAGAAGATTTGGGACATTTTTCACAGGGGCAACCCACTTACTTGGCTCTGCTGCTCATCCCACAAATGCATGCTCCTTACATAATGGGCACCATTTAAAAGGGAAACAAACAGGCTTTCCAGTGGTATAAGATGTATTGCCAAGACGCACTTGAGGTACCTCCCTCTCTGAATGGAAAACTGAGAGTTTCTTCATTTTGGAGTTAACAGAATTGAGGGTCGCACATTACTGCCCATTCTCTCTGCTGGCAGAACTGACGTACTGTGGATTTGAGATGTCTCACCTTGTGCAACATCTTAAATCAGTAATTCTCAACACGTGGCTCTAGAGCCAGATGTGGCTCCTGTATGTCTAAATTTGAAATATTATTCCCCCCCTGAAAAACATAAAAAAGGGAAACTTTGACCTCAGAATTAGCCATTGCAATTTGTTTCCCACACTTCTAGAGTAGGCTTCATTTGTCAAACTTAATTATCAACCTTTATTTTTGTGTCTGTATATTTCCATTGGTCTTATTTGCAATTTTTTGCCTTTTTTTTTTTTTTACCCTTTTTCCCACTTATAATCCATTTTTGCTTCTTTTTTTGCCAATTTTAGTCACTTTTCACTCATTTTTTGCCACTTTATTGCTGCTTTTTTTACCATAATTGCCCCCTGTAAGTCATTTTTTTGGCATGTCTCTCCCATTTCTGCAACTTTTTCCTCAACATTTTTTTGTCACTTTTCACCCAGTTTTTGCCATTTCCTGCCTATTTGATCCCTGTTCACCCATTTTTGGTCATTTCTTTTGCAGCTTTTTGACCTTGCATTTTTCCCTTTTTTTGCCCATTTAAGGTGCTTCTTGCCATTACATTTCACTTTTTCTCATTTTCCCCAACATTTTTGCCAATTTGAGTCATTTCTCACTCATTTTGGCCACTTTTTCTCCACATTTTTTTTCACTCTTCACCCAGTTTTTGCCATTTTCTGCCTATTTTAATCCTGTTCACCCTTTTTTGGTTACTTTTTTAAAGATTTTAGACCATTTTCTTTTTTTACCAGCTTTAACTTATTTTTATTGCCACTTTCACCCACTTTTCACCACTTAGATTGTGGCTCTTGCAAAGGCATTTTTCAATAATTTGGCCCTTTAGTTGAGCAGGGTTGAGTAACACTGTCTTTAATGATAGTAATAATTAAACCCTGTTAAATTTCTATCTTGACAGTCCTGTGTTTTTGTTTCAGGCCAGCAAGGATCCCTCTGTTGTGGATGAATTCATGCTTCAGCTGGATCAAGACAGGGATGGAAAAGTGGATTTCAAAGAGTTTGCCTACACGGTTGTTTCACTCACTGTCGCCTGCCATGAATCCTTGTGATGACATGTTTAAGGACTGCCAGCAGTGACACCATCCTTCAATGAGTAACACCTCATCACAGCCAGTGACCTCCTAAGTAATCATAAGTCATGCTGGATGTAAATTTCTGGGTCCTCACTGACAACACCTTGTAATGTTGTAAAGACGGATCATTGTTAACCAGTGTCACAAGTCTTCATCTTAATAAAGATGTTCACTCTTCATATGTCTGCTCATTTCTAAAGCTCTGCCTTTAAATCTCACAGAGATGACAGAAATCTGTCTCTTCAGGCCAGCTGAAGTAGAAAGGCTTCTCCTGTCAGGGTTAGATCCAGATTTATTATACTCAGTAAATCTGAATGAATAGAAAATTAAAGATTAACACTGAGAGCTTATCAGCAAGCTTGAGCACCACCCAGTGTCTGATGGAGGAAATCCATGATGGATGGGTGCATTATGAGGTTTGGACATCATCGCTTCCTCCTGCTCTGGCTGATCTTTCTGGTTTGTTCTGAAAGGAGAAAAAGCTGGTGAGCGTTTATGTGACGTCAGTCCTGAGGCCTCAGAGATGCTCTTTCTCTGTTACGGCTGCGGCCGTATTTTGTTGAGTTTTTGTATCGCTGTGTTTTGTAGTTTGTTCTGTTTTTTTTGTGTAGGAGTGAGTGCTCTGTTGCTGTGTGGATCTTTGTCTTGTTTCGTGTGAGAGTGAGTCTTCTGTTCGCCCCATGTGTTCGTGAGTGTGTGGTCTGGCTTGTGAGTGGATCTTTGTTGTCTACAGGTGGTGATGCGTAATTGGTTGCTAGGGTGGCGGTAAAGAGACGCGGCGCCGATTGGCTCTCCACTCTTTAAAATACGGCGGCCTGCAGCTGACGAGGAGCCTGACTGACAGCAGCATCCCCTTGTTTGCTCCCAGCCTCCAAAACCTCAGAGTTAACTGTGGTTTTGCATTTCAGAATAGTTTAGCAGTAGCTTTGATTGTGTTTTGTATTCTTAGTTAGTTCCTTCTGGTAACTGTGTTATTTTTTTGGATACATTTTACTTCTGAGTGCTAGATCACCTCCTTAGTTTGAATCCAGTCTTTTGTTTGAATTTATAGCCTATTGAGTGGCCTGTTTAATTTAAAATATTGTAAATAAACATTGTAAAACTTCTTTAGATTCTGACTGTTAGTTTGGGGGCTGGGAAGAAACATTTACTTTTTCTACTTATATTATGTTAGGTACCTTCCCCCTAGACGGGTGCGTAACACTCATTTAACACACACACACACTGCTTCTGTTTAAAGGAGACAATACTCTCAAGTCATTTCTTTAAGCTTTGAATACAGACATCTGAGGCTTTTATCAGAGCATTTAGGTGTTCTTTGCATCACATTCATACGTCAGCTGATTAAAATATCTGGAAAAACTGCAAGCTATATATGAAAATAAAAATGCATTCATTAAAAATGCATGCATAGACAAAATGCATTCCCAAATAGAGCATCTAACAGTTCAATATGAACTTGTTTGAGCTGTACAAATCCACCTCTGCAGCACCGGGTCAGTGGCTGATTTTTTAAGAGTCATAGCTCACGTTTTCTGAAATAAAAAAACAAAAACTTTCCACGTGTTTGGTACTGGACAAAATATTATATCTGGGCGGGCTTGACTGTTTAACCTTTTGATTTCCTCTTAATTTTGATGCAGCTATGACAACATCCTTTTCTGTATCTGCTTATTGAAACACCTCACTGGAGATAAATCATGTTTACAGCCAGCAAAACATGTCAGCACCACTATGAAGGTTGAATCTTTCTTAAAATGATACCATCAGATTAAATCAGCATTACAAAAATCTGACTTACATGCAATCATTGGCACAACCAGGGTCTAATTATCTGATTATCTAGGAGGTTTAACTGTGCCATAGTGTACCTTTTTTAGTGACTTTTAGACTTTATCGTCAACAAAGCTATTAAACCAACATTGTTTTACAGCAGCCATGCAATCAAACTGATCTAGAGCTGAAGTATTCTGTTCCCTCTGAAGGTCAGCTTCCTGTAACTCTCATTTTCACTCTGACTCATACTTTAAAAAAGCACAAAACCTTTAAATGTTTCCACTGGTTTACAGTTTGTCTAAAACAGTGTCAACAAAAATCCAGAAGACCCTCACAAACCACTGGAAGTTTCACACCTGAGAGGATGTGTGTGTGTTTCTGTGTCTGTGATTGGTGTGTAGGTTGTGTGTAGGTGTTTCTAGTTAATGGCTCGCCACATGGGGAGGGGGAAGTAAAAATATATGTCAGATTGAGGGAGAAATAACTGATTTTGTTCGACATATGGTGACAGAGGTACCTTTAGGAGCTTTGTATGTTTAATAAAAAAGTAAAAGTAAACTTGAAACTACTTTGAGTGAGTTCGGCTCATGTTTTAGTCTGATTTCAGTTTCTTTCAGTCTTTATCATTGCAGATGTAGGTTATCACAGTCTGGCTACCAACGCAAGCAGAAGTGGCAACCCAGAAGAGAGCAACCACAGCATGTGGGACAGGTAATTTCTTAAATTGTAAATTTTTTTTTAGTTTATCTTTTTTGTTTGTTTTTTTGTTTGTTTTGTTTTGTTTTTGCAAATTTCACAGTTTTTTTTTTTTTTTGTAAAGTATAAATATTTTAACTTGAAACTGTCAATGTTTTTTCTTCAGATTTTCAGCTTTACAAGAACAAAATTTAAGGTTTTTTTTGTTTTTCTTTTAGTTTAGGACTTCTAAAACCTAAGAATTAAGATTTCTCTGTAAAACATAGGACTTCTTAAATTCTATAATTTATTCATTTATCTTTTTTTTTCCAAATTTCACAGCTTTTTAAAATCTTTCTTTTACATTTATGACCTTATAAACTTAATAATTTAGTGTTTTTTCCAGTAAATGTACAACTTTTTTAAACTAATTTTTGTAAATTTATGACTTTTTAAATCTAAAAAATTGATCTCTTAATTCTTGTTGATAGAACTTTTTGAACCTAAGGTTTATTCTTTTTAAATGTTTGCCTGTTCAAATCTCAGGAACTAAGAATTTTTCTTTTTAAATTAACTTTTTGAACTTGAACATTTTGAGTATTTTCTTGTCAGTATGTCTCAAATTTGAGCCGTGATTTAACTCAGCTTGAAAATACTTGAAAAACAATAGTTATCATCCAATATTGTTTTTCACTTCATAACTAACTTAGTATGTATTCATATCCAAGTAAAAACTGTTTTAAATGTTTTTTTTTTTCTGTTTTTTTTTTTTTTAGCTAAATAGACCTTTTCTCTGACAATATACCACTGTTTAAATTGACTTATTTTATTTCCTACAGTGAAGATAATGGGTAAGTATATTATCCAAGTCTAATAGAAGAATATTAGAGCATACCTAACAAAAAAATTGCTTGTGACATCTGTGGTGTTGCAGGTCAAAACTGACCTGTATAGATTTATGGTTAGGAAACAGGCAAAAAGTTGTTTCCTTTTTATAAAACCAACTTTATTTTACTCAGAATAGCAGGAGCAAACTGAAAATTAAACCAAAAGTTGAACATAAAACAACAATATGGTGTCAGGGCAGGTGTGTGTGAAGGTGTGTGTGTCTGTATGAAGATGTGTGTGTCTGTATGAAGGTGTGTGTGTCTTTATGAATGTGTGTGTGTTTATATGAAGGTGTGTGTGTGTGTCTATATGAATGTGTGTGTGTTTATATGAAGGTGTGTGTGTCTATGTGAAGGTGTGTGTGTCTGTGTGGAGGTGTGTGTGTCTGTATGAAGGTGTGTGTGTCTTTATGAATGTGTGTGTGTTTATATGAAGGTGTGTGTCTTTATGAATGTGTGTGTCTTTATGAATGTGTGTGTCTATATGAATGTGTGTGTGTCTATGTTTGGGTGTGCGTGTCTGTATGAAGGTGTGCGTGTCTGTATGAAGGTGTGTCGGGGTGTGTGTGTGTGTGTGTTTGTGTGGTAAGGCAAATTGAGCCATATTTGACCCACAGAGCAACCCACAGCTTTTAAGTGATGCATGCAACAGCCAGTATTCTCTGTCGGGTCATATTTGACCCTTAACACAACAAATGTAACTTTTTTTATTTTTTTGAGACCTTCATAATTTACTAAAATGGTGAAAATTTCTCTTGTTGTGTTAAAACGGTTGTGTCTGAGGATTAGATGAAGCCTTGATCCAGTACAAAAAAGCAAATGATACTTTTTACATACCTGAACTTAAAAACAAGTCAAATTTGACCCAAACACAATATAAGGGTTAAAAAGCTTGTAAAACATCAACCTTATGGTGCAGAGAATGGGGAGAGATTTGTCTCAAAATTATGAATAAATATATATATCCACAATTTACACGTGTTTCAGATGCACCAAAATATATCCATGATTTACACGTGTTTTTAGATGCACCAATATATATATCCACAAATTACAGATGATAAGTCATTTATCATGACTTATGCAGATCTTCAATTCTGCTTGTGAATTGTCAAAAGAGCGTTTGTGGATCAACCCGCACACACATTTATTTTTGAGACAAACGTCATGCAGTTTTGAAGAGATTCACACACACAAGTGGAGCATACGGCACGGGGCACGTGAGTGAAGACCGCAACATTATGGCTTGAGGCAACTGATTTTTTCACACCTAGAAAAGAGTCATTTATATACCTGAGAGGAAATTATACTTTGATGTGGAGGTGAAAGAAAGGAGCACAAAATTAAGAACATTCTACTGAACCTGAAGCAGCCAAGCAAATTAAGCCTTGGAACTGAGAGCCAAGCTAGCTCAAGCTAGTGGCAAGCTAACTAACTTAGCAACTCTTTTTTCACTCTTTGAACTGAACCCGAGCTGACTTTCTTATGTATCGGAGCAGGGGAACAGCAAGAGGACGCGGAAAAATAAAAGCTAGACCCGGTAGAGTAGGCAGGAATCTCCTCTCATCCTTCTGCAACGACTCACCTGTAGACCAAGAAATGGAGACAACCACCTGGGACATGCATACCAATGCAAGACCTCATAGCCCTGAATGGGTGCCACTACCGGACTCCATGCCTACAACTCCAGCGTCTAAGAAAGGGAAGACGGAGTCCACGCCGAATTCCTATTCAGCGAAATTCAAGGTATGAAGACAGATGTCATCACGGTCAAAAAGGCTCCTTCTGACCACGAGAAGAGAATCTCCGAGTTGGAGGTAAATTAAATGACGCTGAGCGGTACCAGAGATGGTGGAACCTGAGGCTGTATGGGCTACCAGAGCAGGAAGGAGAGGACGTGAAACGGCGGTTGCTCCGGAGGTCGGGGATCCTCTCTCCCACGTTGACGTCTCCCACAGGATTGGAATTCGTGCGGACGGCAAAGCTCGACCAGTGATCATCAGGTTTGTGGCAAGATTGACAAAAGACATCATATGGAAGAAGGGGAAGGATCAGAATACCTTTCTTCAAAAACACAGGTTCGGGGAAGATCTGATGGCGAAGGATGAGGAGGCCCGTAACAAGTTGTGGCCCAAAGTTAAAGCAGCCCAGAAAGAGGGAAAGAGAGCCTTTTTCGTCAGAGCCAAGGCAATAATCGATGGCAAGGAGCTGCGCCCTGAGAACAGGACAACCTGTCTGACTGAACACTGAAGGCGAGGCCTCAGCAGAAAAATAATCTCAGGTATAATGATTAGAATTTTGTTTGTGGTTATTAGGTGTTGAAAATCTTACATCTAGACAAGAGTGTCACTGTCATTGTGTTCAATTAACCCCTTTTTAGCTAAGATGCTGAACAGACTCGAGCATAAACACCGTAATGTGTTGTTGGGAGTGATTGATTTGGTGACATAATCAATACATCTGAGCTCACTGATATGATATTAAACAGAGAGGACTTCACTGAGCTGGAGATCAGCTGTTCTCCAGTGAATTCATTCAATAATGAAATCAATCAAGAATGATCAGCTACACAGAGAAAGGAAATGCCATGGTTTTGCCAAATGTAGACTGAATACTCACAATAAGAGGAATTATGAAAGGAAAAAAATGTATAGAAGGCTGGTTTAATTGAACTGTTTTCAATATTATTTTAACCCCTTGTTCTCCTGTACTAGCAGACACACAGAGCTCTGTCTGTCCAAATCTCCTTGTGACTTTAAACTTGTTTTAATTTGTGCTTCTTGGGAAATCTTGGTATTTAGTTTGTACTGTGACTGGGATTAATAATGCTAAGGAAGTTACAAGTACAGAAGGACAAACATGTACCAGCAAAAACTCATTTTTATATTTATCTCCCAATTTAACATCAAAGTAAGACACGTTGGCGTGACTCTCTACTATATCCTGCTCTCAGCATTGCAGCTGCAATAGCCCTAACAGCACCTGTCCAGACAGCAGCTATTTTCTGCACTCAAGATTGTAAGATATGATCGAGAACACTATCCTATCACAACTCATGTCTACACCAGAATATTGCAAAGTTTATAATGCATGAACATTTTTTTAAGATAATAACACCCCTGCGCATCAGACTTAAGGAGAGGCGCCTGGATGTATGCTGTAAGGTGGCCATTGATGGTCCAAACCAGGAAGACTTTGAATAAAAAGACTGCATCAGGAGGATCTACAAAATGTAACCAAGGAGGGCCAAATGTTCTGCCACTGGCTGTGCCTTGTGCAAGTAAATGGTGGTTAAGCTGCCATGTAACCAAACTAAAATGTTAAACAAAGCACATACAAATGAATGAATATGCTCTAAAATAATACTTGTCATTTATTAAATTCACGTAATTACAACAACAATTACAATAGACCGCTGGTAAAACACTTGTTTGAGCCAGTTGAAGACACGGTACATGTGCACCTGTGAGCCCACGATCAGGTACCACCACCTCATTTTAAGCCAGGAAAAACTCTGACATAGATCCTTAATCTGGAACAACAAAGACATAAGATATAAAAATAAGACACTCTATTTTAACAAGTGGACAGAGAACAATATTTTGTGTTTTATGCAATTATTAAATGAAAACAGACTTCTGCTAAACTACACAGAATTCCTCATTAAAAATATAAATTCCTGTTACCCCCAAAAGAGTTTGCAATTGTTTTGATGCAATTCCTAAAGGACTATTGAATTTACTGCGGGGGAACGGTGAGGAGAATGTACAATATTCATCAGAGCTAATTGTAGGTGGTGTACAGCTAACAAGTAAAAAATGTGCTAATAAACATATTAGGAAACTTTACTATCAAACCTCAACTCCTCAATCAAAATCCATTTGGAATTCAAAATTTGAAAACATTAAATGGAAGTCTGTGTGGACTTTTAATCAGAAATACTTTGTTACAAATAAAATGAAGGAAGTGGCCTTTAAAATAATACATTTGATTTATCCAACTAGTCAAGTTGTTGCAAGATTTGGAGCGGTGGAGAGAAGAGCCTGAAACTGTTAGCCACTTATTCTTTGAATGTCTTCATAGTCGCTTATTTTGGTTAGATGTAGAGCAATTCTACAATGTACAGACTGGCTCCAATGTTCCAGTTATATCTTGAACTTTTTATATTGTATGGGAAATATTATATTCATAAGTGCAAGTGGAGTCAAAAGCCACCAAAAATACAACAATTTATAAAGGAAATAGAATATCATATGACCTCTTTACATGGAGTAAAAGACAAAAAAAGCAATGAAAACTCTGGACATCTCTCAATCCTGTAATATGTATTTAATTTCAAGGTACCCCAAGTGTTTTTTTTTTACAATTGTATATAATGTATATACCAGGGGTAATCAATTACAATTCAAAAAGGTCCAGAGAAAATATATTAAACCAAAGGTCTGGAACATCATAATGTCTAACTTGAGTTAGTGTGATATGTGGATCTGGGTGCAATTTCAGGGACTTGTTGTGCTGATAAAACATGAAAATTTTCTTTGTCTACAGCTCACCTGTTTCTCCGTCTGTGAATCTCTCCCTTAGGGCCCTATGAAATCAGTTTTATTTTTTGCCAAAATCTATTTTAATATTTTGGACTTCCGCTTTTTAACCTTTCTACTAATTTTACCATAAAAAGAGTGTCCTGTTTATGTAAATGAACATGTTCACCAATTAAATAGAACCAACCTTAAATTTATTGAAAAAGGGCCACAGTTGGCCCATGAGCCACAGTTTTGATAACCCTGACATTAAATAACTATAACCAGTGTAACCGTCAGATATTTCCAACATAAGACACATCCACGTGTATAATCACATCCTAACTGATGTTTCTAATGTAAATGAAGAAATCCTTCTGTTCTCTCAAACACAGAGTGATAGTGACTTAATAAGATGGTAACATGAAAGTTAAAGGGATACTTCAACATTTTGGCAAATTCGCCCAGTGCCATAATTCCTATAGTTACCCACGCCGATGAAATCAGCAGGGGTTATGTAAAGGGTCCCGTATCTTTCTTTCTTTGTATGTGTACAAGATAACTCGAGAACGGAAAGTCGGATCTTCACCAAACTTTCAGGGAATATTGGGATAGTGACAGGAAAGAATCTATTAGATTCTGGGTCTGGGTCTGCTGCCTCAGATGGCCATTCTAGTCTTAGTAATAGGTTTGTTTCCTTTAGTTGTTGGTGCAAGCTGTTTCTAGATCTGGGGGGACCGATATACCAGCTGCACAGCTAGCACTATGGAAGCAGATGGAATTTTTTGCTTTCCCTCATCAAACTCATCAAATTCACAATCCAACGCTCTCATGGACAAGTTGTGACTGCACATTCACGATACAAATATACAAATAAGCTTGCTTTTCCTGCTCTCCATGGTAGTTGTTTTAGGTGAGCTTTCCTTCGATGATCAGGCAATAATATCCCAAACGAGGCCTGTTGCGTCCTGCCTTTGCCTTAAACGGTCTGCAGCGTTACCTGTGTAGCCAGGTTAGTGCATCAGGTGATATCAGTGCTAACCAGGTGGAGGAGGAGCCTCTGAGATTCAGATTTAACTGATGAGATGAGAGCTGCAGCCTCAGCGAGCAGAGCAGCAACTATCAGCACCCATCTTCAGGTGAGTTCCTGCTGTGTGGGATCCTGACAACATTTTTAAAAGCTGTAGAGATCCGAGAGACGCTCCTGCAGAGGAAAAAACAACTAACATTATTTTTATGTGCTTGGCATTTGCATATCTGCTCCTACATGCTAGTGTTTCAATTCCTGCAATGCTTAATTCACAGCAGCTTTGCATTTGACATTCAAAGGCATCTAATGAGCTCCCTGATCACGGAGGGAGTAAATGATTAACAGAGACTAATGAAGGAATGTGTCTCAGCATCAGTCAGCAAAGCCATGCAGCATATATCTGCTCTCAGATATCACTTTTGGAGTTATTCATTCACACTCAGGGAAAGAGCAGTGCTGCATTATTGATGAGAGCACGTCTCTGTGCATATAATAACAATAATAATAATAATATCTTGAATTTATATAGCGCCTTTCAAGAAACCCAAGGACGCTTTACAGGAACACATTTACATGGACAAACTATGTGAGGGGTAGGATGAGTGTAAGGGGTGGTTTAGTGAAGACTGTAGGCTGTGGTGAACAGGTGGTGCTTGAGACGTTTTTTTGAAAATGTCCAGAGATGGAGCGCTATGAATGTCTGCAGGAAGAGTGTTCCAGAGGGTGGGAGCTGCAGCACTGAAGGCTCTGTCTCCATAGGTTCGGAGTTTGGTTTTGGGCATGGAAAGTAGGCCGGTGTCTGAAGATCGAAGGTTGTGGGATGGTGTGTATGGATGGAGCAGATCAGAAAGGTACTGGGGAGCCAGAGCATGGAGAGATTTGTATGTGAGGAGGAGGACTTTGTAGTTGATACGGGACTTGATAGGGAGCCAGTGGAGGTGGATGAGGGTCGGAGTGATGTGTTGCCAGGGTCTAGTGCGGGTGAGAACTCTAGCTGCAGAGTTTTGGACGTACTGAAGCCTGTCCAGGGTTTTGCTGGGAACTCCAGACAGGACTCCATTACAGTAGTCCAGGCGGGAGGTTATGAAAGCATGAATGAGTGTTTCAGCCACAGAATCAGGGAGTGATGGTCGGAGTCTGGAGATGTTCTTGAGATGATAGAAGGCAGATTTGGTGACAGACTTTATGTGGGACTGGAAGGAGAGGGTGGAGTCCAGGATGACGCCCAGGTTTCGGACCTCGGAGGACGGACAGATGGAGGTCCCGTCCACATCGAGCATGAGATCTCCAACCTTCTGCAGCAGCGCTTTGGGGGCCACAACCATGAGCTCTGTTTTATTGCTGTTGAGTTTGAGTTGGTTAGATGTCATCCAGGCTTTGATGTCGTGGAGGCAGTTTACCAGGGAGTGGGGAGGGAGCTGAGTGGATGGTTTGGTGCTGAGATAGAATTGGGTGTCATCTGCATAAGAGTGAAAGCTGAGACCGTGTTTGTGAATAATCTGTCCAAGGGGAAGCACGTAGATGGTGAAAAGGAGAGGTCCAAGAACAGAGCCTTGAGGCATGCCCTGGTTAACTGGGGCGGGGGATGAGTGAGAGGTGCCGATGGTAACAAACTGTGGACAGATAAGAATGTTTATTAACTGGGTTAAATTAAAGGATTCATAAACAGATTTCAAGCTGTTTGATGACGAAGTTAACCAATCAGTGTTTAGGTCCCCAGCCAAGACAAGTTCACTCATATTAAACCTCGCAATAAAATCTAACAGTGAAGAAAGGGCCTCATTACATGCTGAGGGTGGTCTATAGCAACCCATAACTGTTATAGACTGATCCTGAGAAAAGTCAAGTTTTAGGGCAAGAAGCTCAAATTGCTTGCTGATGGACACTGATGATAGGATTGTAGCATGGAACTTATTCTTTACTTGGATGGCTATGCCACTGCCTTTCCTGGGACGGTCCCAACAAAAGACACAACAGCCTTTAATTAATATCTCCTTATCGGAGACAGCTTTGGTCAGCCAGATTTCAGAAAGGACAAGAATATCAGTGTCAGTTGACTGAATCCAATTTTTTACAAAATCTAATTTGGAGAGCAAACTCCCAACATTTAAATGGACAATACCAAGGCCACATCTGCTTCTGAATTCATCAGGGGCACCAGTTCTGTTCATAGTGGGGCCTGGATTTGGCTGAACATTGCCTGATAGAAGAAGTAGAATTAAGATAAAACACTTTCTCTTTATATTAAGTAATGATACAGAATCACCCTTATTTGACTTGGCAAGGTCAATAAATGATGCTTCTGTGGACATGAAATAATTTTTTAAAACAGAATTACACATTAAACAAAGCAATTTAAGATCATTTAAAACAGGCCCAGAGGACTCCAATAAAAATAAGATGAGACCAACCTTAGCAGTTAAACCTCAGCAGGAAGTTAATGTAACTTAATGCAAGCCAGAGATCTAAATCTAGTTGAGGGACAGGCCGGCCGCCCAGCAGGAGGTCCTTTTGTCCTCAGCTGGTTCATGAAGGTGGGGGGATGAAAGGACTCAGCACCCCCATGTAGGAGCTTCTCGTGTGTCTGTGGGTGTAAGGCGGGGCGTTTCAGCTGATTTGACTCTTGTTTAGATAGTGTGGGTTTCTCCTGGTTCTTAGGTTTGTTCAGCACAACTATCAGCTGCATTAAAAAGTTCTGAGCAGTATGACTGTGCATTCCAGTATTAACCTCCTAAGACTCTGCATGCACATATGAGGACATTACATTTCAGCTTATCTACAACAAAGTGAAAATTGCTCTTAGAATTTTTGAGAAAATTGTCTGGATTGTCCATTGAAGTTTAAGTAATTTACTTAAAATATTTGGATATTTTGCTTTTTGGATTTTTTTGGGGAATTTGCTTAGAAATTGTAAAGTATTTTCATGGAAATTTTGGGGATGTGTTGTCATGGTTTGGAGAGTTTCGTTGGCATTTTTATTTGTTGCATTATTCATGGGAATTTGGGTTTTTTTTTTCGTACATATTTTAGGAACTGCATTGGAAATGTAGGATTGTGTTGTCCTTTTTAAATTTTTAGGAGTTATTAAGGGAAATTTCAGGGGATTTGTTTAGATGTTTGGATGTTTCCATCATTTTAAAGAAATTTCCAAGAGATGTGTTTGTATTTTTTTAGAATTTGTTGAAATTTGTTGAAATTTTAGGGGGAATTTACATGTAAATTTGCGTTTCTTTTTTAGGGGAAATTTTATTGGAATGATCAGGCTTTATTTTCACTGACAGATTTGAGGAGTATTTCAAGATATTTTGAAGTCATTTTTATGGTAATCGCATATTAAATTGTTCACAGGAATTTTATCTTTATGAAATTAAAGGAAATCTTGGATTTTTGGAAGAAAACAAAAATTCCAAGAAATTTTTCTGCAAGAACATGGTGAGATGAGTTTATGCAGTTGCTGAATATATTTTTATATATTTTAATTGAGAACTGCACTGAAAATTTAAGGTAGGGGTTGTACTTTGAAATTGAAGGAAGATTTGATTGAAATTTCAGGGGATTTTTGTTTAGAAGTTTGGATGTTTACATCATGTTTATGGTATTTCAGAGATTATATTTGTAAGTTTTTCAGAATTTGTT
Organism: Cheilinus undulatus; assembly: GCF_018320785.1. NCBI lineage: Eukaryota > Metazoa > Chordata > Actinopteri > Labriformes > Labridae > Cheilinus > Cheilinus undulatus. The sequence goes on from NC_054872.1 coordinate 48,082,788, forward strand.
GAGAAATTTTGGAAGGAATTTGCCATTTTGGGGGAGGGGGGGATGTTTGAATGTTAAGGCGTTGTATAAAAAAAAGGAATTTTGTTATTTTTATGAAATCTGATGGAATCTTGGATTTTTTGAGAAAAAAAAGAAATTTTGGTCAAAAACAAGGTGAGACAAATATGTTCAGTTGTTTGCTAAATTTCTTTATTTGGGAAAGTTTCATTGGAAGATTTGGGTAAATTACTTGGAGTTTTTTTTTTGTTTGGTTTTTTTTTTCATTTTTTATGGGAATTTGGGAAATTTCTGGGGACTGCATTGGCAATTTTGGGGTAGGGATTGGACTTGAAATTTTTGGAATTTTTTAATGGAAATTTCCAGGGATTTGTTTGGATGTTTCCATAATTTTCATGAAATTTCTGACAATATTTGGGCCCTAAATCACTAGCTCAACTTTTTTTCTGTTACCCTCCACCTGACATGCACGCTGTTAAGACATTGTCTTAAGATTTCCTACCAGCCAACTGCCATGCACGTTGTAAAAAGCCATATAACAACAAAGCAAATGTCCACTGAAATGTTTTATGATGTTTTAACAAAAACTGATGGACTGCAGATGAGTAAAACTGCTCTATCATCAGCTAATCATTACCTTTGCAATAACAAAAGCCAAATAAAAATTGAGGTGGAAATGTGATTGTCTCCATCCTGGAAAGATCTTTTCACATCCTTTTGATCTTTTCTTCACTTTTGTCTCATTTTTTCCTGCACATTTAGAGTTACAGACATGACACATGAAAATCACTATAAAACACAAGCTCTGTGTCCTCCCCTGCAGTGTTGGGTGTGTCAGTGTGTCTCTGTGTGGGTGTGTGTAGGTGATGAGCTGCTGATGCAGGTGGCTGAAGCTGATGGGATCATTGAAGAGGAAGGTGCTGCTGCTGATGAGATCTGACCACTCCCCCAGCTTTTAAATCTCAGCTGCTGCAGTCTGCTCTCCCCTTCACCAGCCACTTCCAAAGAAGCCAGCAGCTCTGTGTGACCTGGAA